>NC_139937.1:4674708-4724708 GCF_963514095.1 Eutrigla gurnardus | reverse complement strand
ACTTGGGCTGAACCTCTTCTTAACAGCTCTCCGTCACTTTTAACATTTCACGCTTGAAGGTCAACGCTAGTTTTCCGCACGCCTTAAGTGTGCTAAAAATACTGGAGACTTTATCATCTTACAACGTAACCCTGCACGTACACTGTCTAATAGACTTCTCCCCTTCTATCCTGTCGAAACACACAAGGTTTTGCCTCATTTTCTTCAGCCTCTGTTGAGGCTCGTCTGCATGCCAAAAAGGCAAAGTTGAATAAATCTTCCCAGGGGGCGAAGAGGGAGTCTCAATAACAGCATGGAATGAAAAACGACATGTCTGAGCAGATTCTCCGGGGCTGGCCGTCCTCCTAACGCTTACCAATGTAGAACAGCAGGATGGCCCAGACGGGGAGAGCCAGGGCCTTCAGGTAGTGCTCGGTGTGGGGACCCCACTTGAAACAAACCACCAACAAGTAGCCAAACACCACAGTGCACACCTAAGAGGGAACCAAAGAGGCAGAATGGAACAATATTCATAAAATAGCGAGTGTCTGCTACTATCTCAATATTTTTATGACCTTTTCCCTACATTTGCACATTTAAAAAACCTGGAGTGATCAAACAGGACTTTCTGCAGTGAAAAGCATGAAATGCAATGCACCGGTGTATAATCAGCTGACCACAAAGGCCTCACAGTCCACACAAAGACATCTTTCAATGTAATTTAATAGAGTGTCCTTCATCCTATTTCTGGACAAGGGCCCTGTGTCCGTCTACCTCAGCGTTTAAAGAAAGGACAGGCTGTCCGAGGAGGAACGTTTAATACAATTTGTAGTCCAGTCAAAGCGTAGCTGGACTCAGGCCCCTACAGCTGTTTTGGAATAATAAGGTACGGATCGATCAGACCCTGAGATTGCAGGAAATGTGATTAGCTAAGATAGGCACATATTCCAAGAAAGATGGGGAAATGCAATAACCCTTATGAGGCACATTCAAGGAAATGCATTGCTTTCCATTCTGCATTCTCGTTTGTCGAGTATTGATTATCGTTCATGGAATTACATTGTGATGATAATGTTATATAGTGTCGTACTTGGTGGCAATGTAACTCGTAGACATGTATGCCTCTGAGCTCATTTAATTAAACTAAGACAATTGGTTTAAGCAGGGCTGCAACTAACAATTACTTCTATTACATTTACTCCACACATTGTTCTCAATTACTAACTGGAGGACCTGGAACCAGGGAACTTTGAGCATTAACATAAATAATAAATAAAGCAACATTTTGTTAGTTTTGCTCGGTATTTAACTGTGCTGTGTCTGAATTTGACATATAACATAACGCTGAAGTACTGCAGCAATTTCAGAATAATATATGTGATTTTGCATAAATGTCCCAGACAGTAATAAGATCACTATTTGGAAACATAGTCCCATTAAACATGTGGTATAGATAGCTAGTCTATATGACCCAGCTCCAGTCTGCCTGTTTAGGAGTAGTAACACAGGCGGTCTGGTGGTTCCTACAGTCCATACAACCACTCACCCACACAGTGTGGAAACAGTCCAGCGCGGCCCCGACGATCCCACAGACGTGCCCGAGGATCACCTGCATGCCGATGACGCTCCAGGACAGGTAGAGGAAGTAGACCATCGGCGCGCCGGCCCCGATGACCAGCAGCATCGTGAGCCTCTGCAACACCAGCTGGCCCATCGCCTCCACCCCATGGTTCAAACACCACACGGGGATCAGCAGGGTCCCCACCACGATGGGCGTCCCGGTTTCCTGCAGGCCGTTGAGCCACGAGCGGCCGAGCCGAGCTAGAGAGTGCTTGAAGGGGTGGAGGAAGGTCCCGCAGAGCACTGCCCAGAGCAGCGGGCGGAGGAAGGCCTCCAGGATGAAGTAGACCAGGACAGTAGCTCCGCAGCAGATAGCCACAAAGATCATCGCCCCCGTGTTGTAAAAGGCCTGTTTGATGTTTTTATCAAACTTCAGCGACGACGGCTGAGTTAGCAGCTGGCTCACCATCCCGACGGCCGGCTGGACGCTTTCGGAGAAAAGAACGGAGTTAGGCCGCGCAGTGAACGGGCTTTGCGGGGGGAAGACAGCCGCAGGCTCCGGGGCAGAGTCCTCCTCGTCTGCCATGTTCCCAGATTCAGCGACGGCGCTCCCCGCGGGATCAACCGCGTGAGGGAGGAAAACATGTGACGTAGCAGGAACCAGATACCCAAGTGCACCATGGGAAAGGAAGTAAAAGAGAGTTGTTCTGTTTTTTTCATTTCATGTAATTCTTCTGTCTTCATTCATTGAATTTAGTTGTCTTGTTTGTTATTATTCTTTATTTTCACTATATTATTGTTATTATTATTATGATTAGTATTGATATTAATGGACATTTGATGTAAATAGCCAAAACAAATAATGTTTTTGTTGGTTCTGCATAATGTATTAAGTCTAATATTGGAAAAAACTATTATATGTAGTATTCTATATTTCCGACTGTGGTGCCACACAGTGGTAGGATTAAACAAGTACACGGTTTTAGGTTACAATGCATCACTTACAAAAATACTACACTCACATGAACGTTTTACACAGAGCAACTAATTAAGTGCCACTAACTACCAGGGGCCACAATCATTTTTTTTTTTTTTTTTAAGTCCTGCATATAACATTTATGGATAAGAATCGTTTTATATTTTATGGTTAGAATAATGATTTCACAGTTGGTTTATGGTAGCAGACACTTTTTGATCTTTACAAGACATTAATTAAGTCTTCTTCATATTTTAATATGAAACTTTTCTTACAAAGATAAAAAAAAAAAACGTTTCTGTTGAAGGTCAGACCAAAAAAAAAAAAGGTTTCAAATGTAAGTTGCGATAGTCATTGATTGTTATGCTGGAGGACCTTTTCCTTTAGTTTTAGTTAACCTATAATTGTAATAGTGCTAAAGCCCCTGTATTCCCAAAATACAGAAGATATAACATCAGTGTCTTCAATGATTGCTGTGGCCCTAAATATAATTATTCTTAATTCTATTAAAAAACATCTCCAACAGATATAGTTTGACTGTTCATACACAAGCAAATGTACTGTTATCTCTTCGCAGGGTTATTGATAATAAACATGTGGGAGCCGTTTTGACGTATCCATCCTCTTTAATACAGATCAAAAGGCTACAGGAACAGCCTGGGGAAAAATAGGAGTCCATGTCCAAGCAAACCGTTCAACTCTTCTCTTCAATTCACAGTTTGCTCCCGTTTAGTGTGTTATTGCTTGCAACAGTAATTCAGTTTCTCTGTCTGTTCCACACAGTCACAATGCCACAAGAAGAAACAAACCCAGCAGCCAGTGGTTGAGAACGGGGGGAAACCTAAAAAAGACATTCTGGAAAAGTTGAGCCAAGTGTTTATAGAGTGGCAATCATAAGAACAAGGTATTGAAAATATTTATATCGTAAAACATAATGTAGGCATTCCCTAAAACCTTGGACACAATATTTTATCATAGGTGTAGTGCAAACAACTAATAACCCATCTTTTTCTTTTGCTTTTGCAAAGCTAAAATCTATATCTCCTATAAACATAAGAGGTTAAAGGAAGAGGAAGTGTTTTTGCAAATGGCTGTGAGCTGTTCAACATTAGGCACTGTCTCCTCGTCAGCAGTGAACAGCAGGTATTTGAAATCGTTGCCAGATTTCCTAGTGCATGCAGTATTTCGAAGACATGTGAGATTTATTCATTGTCGTTCCTCATATTTTTCAAATACGTGGAAGCTATCATAAATACTGAAAGAAACGGACCTATTTATACTATAACACTCCTCTTTTATCAGACCTCTTGTTGTGTACTGGCACCATGACATGCCACCTCTACAATATAGGTTTAATCATTTGTCAAGATCCTCAGTATGAGCTCAGAGTAATGCACATAAACTCTCTAGTGTGTTTAATATGTCTACGAGTGTCTCTTTGCACACTTGATTGTGGCACCGGACAACTTTTTTTAAATTTTTTATTGCTGCTTCATCTTCTCTTCTCTCTTATTCCACTATGTAGCCTGCTGTGCTTCATTATGGCGTTCCCATGAGTAAGTAGAAGGTGAGGGCGACTATGAGCAGTAAGCAGAGAGGAGAGTTGAAGGTCTGGTACGCTGTAGAAGGCATGAAGATGTCCTCGTACTTATAGATGCTGATCATGTGGTCGCTGACGGGCGGATTGTCGATGTCATGCCTCGTGATGGACCCTGTTGGAAAAGGAAGGCAGACGTAAGATGTCATGAAAGCACAAAGACAGTTGACTTGATGCTGAAGCTCGGTCAATCACCTTGAATGGCCGGTCCCCATGCAAACAGGTAATACCATGACAAGTGTAAGTCCACAAGCGTCTCCTCTCTGGGGACGTATAGCGGCCGTTTGAAACGGCACGTCACCCGGTTGTTTTCAAAAATGCCCTCCTCGTCTCTTGCAGGGTTCCGCTTGATTTCCTTGGCCCACTGGCCGACGTTGTAGAAGTGATGAATCCGTACGCGTCCGTTGTCGTCGTGGACGCAGCCCATCACATCGTCTCCTCCCTGAGGAAATACGAAGGAATGAAGAGCTTTGTTCCAAATTCCTAGATATTCATTTCTTGAGAAAACGTTGGATTCAGATATAAATATATAAATGCGATTGGGACGGATACTATAGTTGCTCATGATAGTCCGGTAAGGCCAAAGAACTGCCACACAATGAGACAGCAGGAGTTGAGACCATAGGCTCATATATGCATGTTGACCAATTCAACCAAAGACAGGCTCTTCCTTCTCAGATTGTTACATTTGAAGGATTGTTGGTGATCCCAAATCCATTTTTCCAATTTCACAAGAAAAAGGCAAAAAGGGAAGTCAGAGAACATAATGTTGTGTAATGTGCCTTTAATCATCTTGTAAGCACCTTTTATTTATCTTGGGGCCCCTGCAGCCTTAAAATATTACATATTCACTCTGTAGTTATCATTAAAGTCTTTCCATACTATGTATCAACCTTTTTACATTTATGTCAAACAATTTAGAAGAAACTTATGTAAACGATGGCCGATTGCATTTAGAATAAAAGCCTTCAAAGTACATTTTTGATGTCTCATTTTGGTTTCACAGTGACTGTGAGCTCTTGCATGCTTCATTAGCAGCACATCCATGTGTTTGTTTAGAGATTAGCACATTTGGAGTGACTTGGTCTCATGCAACAAACACAAGTAAAACTAGTTTTGCTAGAAAATAACACAGATACTGCGTTTGTTATGCCGTCCTCACCATTTTCTTGTCAGAGGAGAAACCTACGGCCACCCAGCCGTCTGTGTCTGAACTCATCTCATACTCCACATCTGTCCCGATGCGACGATAGCTCAGGAAGTAGTCGCATGTCTCAGCATCACACCCTGGCTTCCCATATCTGTACAAGTAGACAAATGAATGTGTTCACTTTGAAGGTACCGACAAAAAGAAGTCAGTTGAGAAGGTGACGTGCCCAACATTCAGAATACAAAAGTAGTAAGGACAAACGAGGGCACGATTTAATTCAACTTTCAGAGAATAACTCCTCCACAGGGGAGAAGTCCATGTTTAGCTCCAGCTTTCTGAAGTCAGGCCACAGCATCTAGGATAAAGAAGCTGGGAATAAAGCAGCACCAGAGCCCTGTTCAGAAAGTGAGAGCTGCCAAAAGATGTATCCTTCCCTCACCTTATGCATCCTTTGGTCACTCCACAGTCGGTCACTTTGATCTTGGCAAAGGGATCCACTGGTGGGGCGGTGGGGAACGGATAACCTGGAAAATACACAACCAGCGCTCAGTGGGTCACACAAACAACTGATACTTGTTTTCAAGACGGTCAGGGCCAACTAGGGGGAGGCCATCTGCAGTGTGTGTATGTGTGTGTGTGTGTGTGTGTGTGTGTGTGTGTGTATGTGTGTGTGAGTGTGTGTGTGGAGGAGGGGGTGGGCAGCCAGCTACCACCGGGGAGCTGGCCTGGGTGCTGAAAGGCCTTGCGCAGGTTGAATGCAGAGTAAAATCAACAGCAAACGTTGAGTTTCTGCAGACATTCTGTTGATTTCCTCTGAAGCCTTTATTAACATTAAGGTCTCCAGTGCGCATGACATGTAAACAAAACCCACCAGCTGGGAATCTCAGTATCAGACCCTTACCATCATCGGACAGGTATCTGGACTCCAGGAACTCGGAGGCGAAGGTGCTGTAGGAGTCCTTGTGAGGCTCCTGGTGTCCCGGCTCCCCGTGGTCCCCGGCCCGGAGTGCTCCCTCATCGGTGGGGCTCGGCGCGACCCCCCACCATCCGATCCGGATCAGCAGCACCAGCAGCTGCACGAGCCTCCGCAGGAAAACCATGGCCAAATAACGTCAACACATAAAACGATTAAAAAGAAAGAAAACGACTAAACCAATTTGAAATGAAATCGGATCCTCATTATTGTTTGAATGTGGGTTTCTTCGCTGGTTCCCATCGCAGCGTCGCCAACAATCATCCCCGCATCCCGACCGCCTGCTCGGCTGCTGACTCGCAGGGGTGTGCAGGGAACTCAGCGACGGTGGCCGTGCGATTAACAGGCTAATCCGACCCTAAATTACCCATATTTGTAATCGCGCCATCTAATTCAGCCACACGGCCGTAATCCTCTTTGAAATCCGAATCTAGATGCCGAGCAGCGCTGATTAATCTGCGTGTATTATTCAGTCGGAGTATTGGCCGGATGAATGGTTTAGCCCGGCCTCCCTCAGCTCTCCCTCCTCAGTCAATCACAGCAACATCCAATCAGGAGGCGCTACGTTCATTATCAGGGTCAATCAACGGGGATTAGGACAGAGATGGTCGCGGTTATTCACGCTCCATCTTTCAGTGTAAGGTTCGCATCACATGCAGCCTTCTACTCACTAAATCAGGCCACTGAGCAAAAAGCATACATGGACTTCAATAAATAACAAAGACCAGTTTATTATTATTTTACATTTCTAAGCCGTTTATTTGTGCAATTAGGTCTACATTTTCTGTAAATTTCATCTTCTACGAAAGTAAATTATCGTTGAGGTAAAAAAAAAAAAAAAAATCTGCCACCTATCCAATACCTGTTTTTTCTTTTTTTTTAGCAGGTCCGAATGGCAATTTAGTATTGTATGGGGGTTGCAGCCTTGTGTGCTGTCTCTCTGAATACATCGTATATTTAATATTGCACAATTCAGCCTCAGGGTGTGTATCTAGCTGACAATGTCCACGTGTGTGTCATTCAACTGCTCCAGGAACAGTACAGGTGAGCCTGCAGGTGCACCTTTCCCGGGGAATTTATTCATACACAATATGCAGACATGATCGTGTACATAGTGTGAATGGACAAAAATGCTTTAAAAACTTTTTTCAAGCTAAACAAAAATATTACACATATATTTTCACCGTCCTCATCCTTTAATTGTTACTCAACAGTCTTTTCAGTGGTTGTACACAGTCCTGCCACTTGGTGGTGCTATGAAGCCACGAATCGAGCTTCATGTTCAGGTGGGTTTGGTTGGGCTGTTATCAATCCTCGTCTCTATCTGATAGTACAGTAGCATACAAAATACCTTAGACTACCTTGGGGTTAGGATTAGATCTATTTTAACTTCAGTGAAAGACAAATTATAAGCAAAGTTTTACCTCCATATTTGTAAGGACTTCAGTCAAGGACAGCCTGGTAAATTACATGCCCGTAGTTCATAAATACAGAAGAAATCTAGTAATAAGTAACCAATGATACATCATTACTGTGCCACAGAATTGAAAATGCCACCAGATGGCACACACATGGGTGATGGATAAAATGTATATTTTTTACACTTGCTCTGCATCCAGTCATCATCATTCTCAATGTTCTTCGTAATATGCCATGAATCAGAAAGAGAAAACTGAAAGTTTAACCGAACAATCTCAAAGGAATTTAAATTAGCATCAGAATCTTTAGAAATCTTAGAGAGATGTGATAGTTAATAAACATACATGTGATTTAAACTGTGACAGAAAGTAAACAAACAGGCTGAATGTATCATGTGTATCTCACCTTTGTTCACAAATAAATAAATGTTTGGACTGCAAGTTTTCCTTGATTAACACAATAAGCTGAATTGATTGAATATATAATATAACAACTTACTTTAATGGTTCACTTTTGATTTTCCGTATTAAATTTACCCCAAAAATAGTGAGTTTCTGATTCCTTAGCAGGTGAGGTAGATATGAATAAGGCTGAGAAACGTTGCTGTTCATGTCTATATCCTGTAGGTGACGCTGGTGTTACACAATCTGAAACTGACTAAAAGTGTGAACAGGACATAGACATTAAATAATAATAAATGTAATAAAATAAATCGACAAACACACACAGACACTCAGACACATAGTCTAGCAAAGTCAATCTTTTTTAAACATCCAAAACACATAAAGTCTGATGAATATCTGCACAAAGTTTGGAAATAATTCAACGCCTGTAACAATCTCATCTTCCCGGCACGTAGTTCCTCTTTTACTTTGAGTTTCCATAGGTGCTGTGTGTGAGTGTGTGTGTGTGTGTGTGTGTGTGTGCATCCACTTGTGCATGTAAAACACGTTTTTTGTATCATGCATACGCACCTACGTGTTTGTACATACAAGAGTGTGTGACCTTTAACCTTTCCTCTCTTTGCTCTGCCTCCCTCTGCAGACACAAATCAACCTGATCAATTGCTTCTCTTGTTCTCAATCCGCCCAATTATCCCTCGTTTATCCTCCTATTATTTCTACCACCGATTCTCTCTCTCTCTCTCTCTCTCTCTCTCTCTCTCTCTCAATTACAATTCCATGTAGGGGGCAATGCTTGCTGGATAATGAGGGACTCTGGGCGTAGCAATCTTATCTTAATAGCCTTAAAGGGCCAGTCATTAACACAAACACTCACTTTGTCTCTCTCTTTCTCACACACGCACACGCACACGCACACGCACACACACACACACACACACACACACACACACACACACACACACACACACACACACACACACACACACCCCTATCCATGCACACCTGTCCCTGCACATCATGCCATGGAGAGACATGGAGTGACAGAAAGAGACAGTGAGGAAGGGACATGATGGAAGCAGAGGGGGGAGTGAGAGAGAGAATGAGACAGGAGAGAGGAAGGGGATGGTGGGAGAGACGCGATGAGGAGAGGGTGAGGCAGGCGGGAGGAGGGGGGGAGGGGGGTGGCCTGGTAAATGTCAGTGTCTCCTGGGCCAGAGAGATGAGTTAGTGACAGGAGAACAATGGCTGCTGGATTCATTCAGAAACACAGCTGCTACGAGCGCATGCCTGGATCCGTCTGCTGCCGAGCTATCAACCAGCACTTGTACAGGCAGAGCAAAACACACACACACATACACACACGTGAACACACGCTAATAGAAAAATGCAGGGCTGGCACACTTCCAGCCGCACACTATTGTAGGTCCGGACACACAAGGTAAGCCCTGGATGTTATGGAGGATCAGCAGCGGCGTGGATGGCTTAGTCAGGGCTGTCAGTCAATAACGTGGGCTCACGAAGACCGGCCCTTTGAACGGATGCCTGCATACACTCACATGTACTCGCCCTGCTGCTTCTCTTCCCTCTGTCACCTCAAAGGATAAAGCTGGCATTCTTCTACTCTTATACGTCAACAAACCCTATACGAAAGCACCCAAACCAACAATGAGTTGATCCTAGCAGTACGGTGTGTGTCACGAAAGCCTGGCGTAGCTCATTCCTCCGTGCCAAGAGGAACATGGGCACTGCTTATGAGTCAATCCCAAGTACTGTATTTTTAATGATCGCCATGTGTTTTATTTTCAGGAAAACTGATGCTTAGCTCCGTGACTCAGTTATAATGGTAATACACGAGAGGCACAACTGGGGCTATCTCACCAAATGTCTGTGTTGCTAACAAATACCGTATTTACCTTTGTGTTCAACTGAATTTACTCAAATATGTGTGGGTTGATTTTATTGTATTGTGGTCTGTGAATGAGATTGGTTGAAATTAAGTAAATATAGGACAACTTTAGTCTCTTTAATCTGGGTTTGCTTCCTCTATATGCAGTTGAAATATCTCACTTCTCCCAATTCCTTTTGTTCCGTGACTATTTGCTGGAAAATATCGTAAAACTGCAGAGGTATGACTTTATTCCCTCGTAGACCTGCAGAAATAAACCTGTAGGGTGTGTCTTATTTTGGCATCTAAACTCAGTGTTGGATACCACCTCATTATCTATCAGAGAGTGGCTAGATCACTTATCGACTCGCCCCTTCTTATAACGCCAAGCTATTACCCTGGTCTCTAACTCTCTCTCTCACACACACACACAGTCATAAAGCAGGTCTGTGATCTAGCTGCAGGCCTCCCCACCCCCAGGGCTTCATTTAGGAGTTGTCAGAAATCACTTTACTCAGAGAGGACGGTAAACACTAATGGCATGTTCTTCTGTCTGCCGTGCAAGAGCACCTCCACCCGACCCCTCCCACCTTCACACCCACAAAGACACTAAAAAGACGATGCACCCTTACCGTTGTATGCTTGTTACACTTCTTGGGGCGTTCTCCGTCAGAGTGGGCTATATATGAACAAAAGCGTGTCTGTCTTTGTCTTATTTGCATACGTCATTAGGTTTGTGCAGTTTGTCTGTTGGGGTCTCCGTGTTTACCAAAGGCTAGAAGCTTCCATTGTGCTGATGAACTGTTTGCTTTGGAGATAAGGCGGCTCATTAAACACTTACAACAGTGGCGACACACATACCAACGCACGCACACATGACACGAACTGACAAACACAGAAAATAATATCTAAGCTCTGAATGTATTTGATGTGATTCTGGCCTCTCATACATTGGCCTCCTGCCATGTGAGTGACTCTAAAAGCTTGTATTGACAGCTGACTTAAAATGCTTGTTGTCAGTCGACTTATCCATTAAGCTGTGACACTGTCCTCTCCATATAGACACGCCGTATTGGCCGGGGCCTTAAGCAGTGATTATGGTGTTGGGCAGTGGGAGTTGGGGGCTGCACCGTCATTAGTCTGGTTAATCAGAACCTTGCTCCAGGTTAAGCTCAGCAGCCTCAAGAGATAGGCTGATGAGCTGAGAGCCGTGTCCAGCCTGCAGTTCTCAGGTCTGGGCTCCAGCGGCTCCCCTGGCCCCTGCCAGCTCCAGCCAGTAATCTATAACTCTCCCCTGGAGCACCGCGCCGAGGCTCAGCCTCCTGGACAACACTGACACACGATGCATGGTAATGAGACACACAGAATGACACACTGTCACACACACCTGTTCGCACACACCCACACTTCCCACTCATGCTGTGTTAGCGGTCATCGCTGAGTTTCTATGAGTTTGCCCCATCTGCCTTCCAAGAGCTTTTGCTCCAGAAAAGCGGCGGGTCTCTCTGTGTTTTACCAGTTAGCAGTGACCTTGACTTAATGACCGATGTGATTCGACATCTAAATGCTTAAGTACCCATGTCCATGGGGCGCGATAATAACCAGCTCAGCAGAATGAGTGTATAATGACCACAGGGACTGTTGGTTTTTCAAGCAGGAACTACCCAAACACATACACAGACAAATTCTCACGGGGCTACGGGGGTCTCAGCTCAGCAGGGACCCTCCAGAGAGGTGTATCTGAGCCCGGCCTGCCATTGGCCAGCCTCCTCTATCCAAGCGTCCCCTGTGAGCTCATTAGCCCCAATCATAACCACTTCCCTATGTCTACTTTACATGCTCCATCCATCGCCAGCCTGCCACACACAAATTACACTCTCCATCAGGATCGGATGGATAGTGTGTGAGTGTGTGTGTGTGTATATCTGCAGGATTATGTGTGTGTTTAAAGGACAAGGAAGGTCGGAGAGCCCCGTGAGTCCCTGACATCCCCCAGCGGACGCTGCAGACCCCAGTAGAGCAGAGGAAAGTGGGCGGGAGGCATCTGGAGAGGAGGCGACCGAGGCTGGGACGTAGGGAGAAGGAGGTTAAGAAGTGTGTTTTCAGGTGATGAAGTGGACGACCAGGTTTCAGTTCAGGGGCCCTGTGCTGCTCTTTTGTGACCCAGATGGGTGGCGAGGGAGACAGAGAGGAATGAGAGGGAGGAGAGGGAGGAAAGGGAGGCAGGGAGAGAAGAAAGAGAGGCTTTTCATTTAAAAAAGTGAGCGTATGCTGCAGACACAGGAAGGACCCCTGAGAACCACAGAATGGGATGGGACAACAAAGAGCCTCATCATCAGTTTATTGAATGGATCTGTCTATCTATCCCTTTTATCTCCCGCTACCCCCCCCAGCATCTCCCCCTCTCTTAATCAGCCTCTCATTGTGCCATTAGCTGAACCTGTAGTCTTAATCAGAGGCTTGGCACAGACATCCTCTCTATCCACTGCCCTTCTCACACACACACACACACACACACACTAAATAAACACATTTTAATGCAACACCAATCATGTCATCTACTCAATGAGCCCTCCTCCCCTCCCTCATGAAGCCCATAACTGAAAGATAACACATGGGACGCCCATCTCTCCGTCTATCGGTCAGCCAACACACTGCCGGGCTATAAGTGTGTGCATGCGTGTGTGTGTGTGTGTGCGTGCGTGCATGCATGTGTGTGTGTGTGTGTGTGTGTGTGTGTGAAGGAGAGAGTGAAAGATTTGGGATTGGAGGTGATTCAGGTTTGCGAGTTAAAAAGCCATGCACACGCACGCACATACACACACACACACACAATGACACACACAAACACACACAAACACACACGCGTGCACAAACTGTTACGCATGTCAGTGAGTGTGTATTGATAATGGTCATTAGCATATTTATGATCATTGCCAGCCTCTTATTGTTTGCACGCTCCATTAATCTTCATCTGCTGCCTGCCGACTGACAGCTCAATCTAACGGGCCATCAGTGGGCACGGGCACACACACACACACACACACACACACACACACACACACACACACACACACACTAGGAATGCGTAGTTGTACATAAAGCATGCTTGCATCAACAATGAAGGGGCATTGTCTCACATATGCACACACACACTGGGGCAGACTGTGATTGACATTCACCCCTGTGAATGTTATCACCGGAGGTTATCCTTGCCAGCTGTGTGGCGGTCTGCTCGGCTTCTCCCGTGCAGCCCTGTTGAGTCGTACCCACAGGCAAGCGTGAGTTCCTTCTGGGCCATTGGTGAGTGATGATACCCCCCCGATCAGGGTGCACCAAGCCAGTCACATGAACCGTCGTCAATCCCATTAAACCTCATCGTTTAAGACGCCTTCCTGTTGTCACCCTATGCCAATCCCCACCAGAGCTACAGCAACTACAGCCCTCAGGCCAACATGTGGGGAAGAAGCAAGCACTCGAAAAGCATGAAAATCAGACAAAATGCACCAGTAAGAGCAGGACAGTGCCTGTCTGTCTGTGTGTGTGTGTGTGTGTGTGTGTGCTTGTGTGTGCGTGTGTGTGTATGTGCGTGCGTGCGTGTGTGTGTGTGTGTGTGTGTGTGTGTGTGTGTGACAGCAGCATGTGTTTGTGTGAGCGCTCGTGTAATGGGTACTCAAATGTTAATGTGTTTGTTTAAAGCCAGTATGACTGACTGACTCCCAGCTGATTACTGGCTGAATGAGTGCTGGAAGCGAGCCAAGTTCAATGGGAGGTCTGTTCTCCTGTTGCCTCTTCCTCCCCCCCCCCTCCATCACCCTGCTGCTCCAGGAAGAGACCAGGGAGCCAGGATATCTGTGTATCTGGAACATAAGCTTAAGAATGTAGATGAACAAAGGTGCAAAGTTCATTGTAACATTTTGAAATTCATATCTAAATTCAAGACTGTTCAGCACGTTGACCTGACTAAAAGGAATAGTCCTTTTTTTGGGGACAAGCTTCATTCCTTTCTGTTTGAGAGTCAGATCAGTGCATCAAAGAGGGATTTGAAATCCATCCAAAAATGGTTTTCTTTATGACGTATCTGTTCCACTGTCCATTGAAGAGTTATTGATGTGGACAACTTTTCCAGCTGTGTTGATCCACTAAAGTGTTTGTTGTAAATGAGAGCAGAAGTAAAAATATCCGGAGTCGGGCTGTAAAAGAAATTACAACCTAGTAACAGCGTGATCGTATCAAATCATCAGAAAATGCATGCGTGCAGTCTCAGTTAAAATGAAACATCAGCAATAAATATGAGAAGCACACCGTTGCTTTGTGGAAACGATGATCATTTAATCTTATTAATAAGTTGCTTACTTGTCTATCAGATCAGAGTGTGCAACCCACGTTGTTTGTTTCTTATCTGGTGGCGTTTCCTATCCGCCTGCAGCCCATCAACGCCGGCACATCTCCTCATAACTTTCCATCGGAAACAAGACCCCTTACATTTTAATGGAGCCATGAATTAGATGATGTCTGATGTATGAAATCTATGGACTCGTTTATCTTTAAGCTATAAGATGGTTTAAACTACAACGCACAAGTCGTAATGCTTCTCTTCCCCTGGGCCATAAAGCTCTTTTTTATAGAGGCTATCTATAATATTCCATGATCAGAGATTATAGAAGTTTTATTGTGATCTCCCACAGAGAGAAGAGTTTTATGCAGCATTAGTAAATCATTCCTTTCTTCTGCGATATGAGCTCCTTGTACTGTTTTACCAGCGTGAGTATAAGAGTTGTGCGGCGGTAACATTTATGAGGTGTAAGCTAATATATTGGAATAGTTAATGGAAGCAGTAAAGAGTGAAATACATAATTTGCTAACATGTACCATGTAAAACACCTCTTAAAGATGAGCTGTGAATACAAATGTAGCATATTCTATCATTCACGGCAAGGAAGGCTCTTTCTTCTCGCTGCACTCGTCCAACACTAACACTCCCGTCTCTTGTGGAGAATGTGAAGAAAGCCTGCGTTACATTACACGACAGCATCTTCATGCGTCACAGGAAATTGAGGGAAATAATCATTTTGGAAGTCCCGATTGTTTTTTTATGCTCTGTCCCTTGATTACTGATTAACACACCTTTCACTACATCCAAGATATGTATCAATTTTGTATTCTTGTGTTGACAAATTAGGCTAGACTCATTTTTTAGTTAATATTACACATACAGTATTATACATCTACTGTATTCTACAAACCATGTTGCACATCTGAGTTATGGTTCAGGTTTGCAAGTATTCGTTAGACATTGAAATTTGCACTTCTGCTGCAAAAAATATTTAGAATTTTATTTAGCTCATTGAATTGTCATCCCAAACTCAGTTTGTTTTCTCCTGTTCGCACGTCCTTTTTTTTGTAATGCCTTTTAAATATTTCTGCAAACATATTGAAAGATAACTACATCATCACCATGACAAAGCAAGGTGACGAAGACACTAACAATGGCAGCTCGACGAAGTACTACAATTCTGAAAAGTCTTTTCATACCTTTTTGTATTTTATTTTTTTATTGTTTACTTTTTCTGTATTTTTTCCACATGCCTTTCAGCTTCTAGAAATAAATGGAATAGGGAACATTTTTGAGAGAATTGTTTTTATTCCAATTTTCTCTGTAAAAAAATGTACAAAAATCCTTACTTGCAAGCAATTAAAAAAGATGTAGTTTTATTACTTCTACACACCATATACTCCACCCACTGTTTGCATATGTTAAAATCTCTTGTAGATTCTCGGTTTCAGGGCAATGAGTCCATGACCTGGTTCACATTGATGCATTAACACAACCTGTGTTTCTCTCATCATCAGCTACATTTAGTCCATGATTAACTCCCAATCACACGTCGTGATTAAAAGTCTGAGTAAAAATATTCCATACATATTTAATATTCCACTAATAAGGCAGCCAGCTCTCAAACTGCCAACAAAACAGATATACACCCATAACACGCACACACTCTCACATACATCTCTCCTTCCTCGCCTGAAAACACACACCTAAACATTCGGCGGCTATCTCCCCCACACCCCGGTGCTGCCTAGGTGGAATTAGAAAACCAACCCCGCGGTCTCATTAATTAATTAAACACCATGTGCCAGTGGCACCTGGGTACCGGTTATCGCTGCCACTCAGACACACCGTGATCTCAATAACCACCCCACCACGGGGCACTGAGGGGGGAGGGGGGGGAGGAGGGAAAGGACATCAACTCTTCTTTCACAACTTTGAGGTGAAGACAGTTTGTTTAAAGAGTGGGAGAGACAGAAAAAGAGACTTCAGACGCCATCTTTCTGTGCAGGCAGTAAAGTGGGACACATTTACACTGAATTACACTGTTTCCCTCCCTTACAGGCCTTTTTATCATCTTGCCTAGCAGGGCCCCTAAATCACTACAGCACCGCCCTCCTCATCATCTCCTCTTAATACCTCTGGAAACACACACACACACACACACAAGCACACGCACACGCAGACACGCACAAACACACTCACACACACACAAGCACGCACACACACACACACTCGTTGCATGCAAACATTTAATTTAATCATATTCATATACTTTTGCACATATATGGTTTAAAAGATCAGCAATGTGGATTAGGCCATGAAGGAAACATTGTTGGCACATTTGCTCCATTTTATATTTGCAAATAAAATTTACAAAGTAGATTCTCAAAAACGATTTGCGAATGGACGTAAATGTCTCATTTATAATGTTATTTATTTGTTTTATTTTTAATTGCTTGTTTGAATGTTTTTATAATATTTTGTTTATATCTTTCCAATGCTTTTAATGTTTTATGTAAAACACTTTGAATTGCCTTGTTGTTGAAAGTTGCAATACAAATAAAATTGCCTTGCCTTGTGTAAAATATTATCAACAATTGTTAACATTCAAGCATTGAGAGATCAAACACACAGCAAGTGTGGGTTGTTTGGGTTGATTTATTTTTTTAAATTATTATTATTATTCTATTTGCTCCCATCAAAAATCTGAGGATCACTAAGATAAATTGACTGAGGTCTCTGTGATATTCCACTAGACCCGAGTATCTATTTCAAATTAAACCAAGGCCACCTGCACTAATTGGATCTATAGGGACAAATAGTTCTGAAAAACAAGCAGCATCGCTGTTAGTTTCTTTGCATTTAAGCTTTTGAAATTGACTCTGAAGAAATGTCTGAATCGATGAGAGAAGTGGGAATTGAAAACTCAATTGCAGGTTAACCACATATTTTCAACAAACTGAAGCAAATATCAGAATAATTTATTCCTTGAATGAATCACTCACAGTGTTACTCTGACCCCGATAGAATAATAGAGCACACGTTGGATTAATAGGTAACATATTAGGCTGCCTATCATCATGAAACATTACAGTCAAGGCTATCCGCTACTAATGAAGGCGTTTCAACTATTACACAATCTGGTTACAGCGTCCCAATAATTGGAAAATGCACTTCAGTCCTTCTGTTGACTTCAGCTCAGGAACAATGGACCTGCTGGGAAACTGGGACAGCATGTTTTCCCAAATAACACAGAGACAGGTGAGGATTAATGAATATATCCAGAAAAGTTAAACTTGATGTGGCAGCACCTGAAGTCCTATCAAGGTATGTTCCTGTTTGTCGACTAGTTTAAGAGGTCGTACAAATAATATTCTCAACATGAGGAATTCAACATCATACAGTAAGAGTTTATATATATTTTACTCATTGATTATAGTTCATTTAGCAGCTTGATTTTGTTTTGTGTATATTGTCTCACTATTACTGTTCCTTATTGTTACAGACTTCTCTTCCAAAAACAGTCAAATTATTTTATTTTTATCCAAATTAGTTTTACTTTTAATTTCCCAGATTTCCATCATAAATATACATTTCTTCTCATTTGAATTATGTGAGGATTTCTAGGGGGGAAAAGACTTGTGGATACTGTGTGCTGCTCTGACGTTGCCCTTTTTTTCCTAAAGATTGATCAGAGCGTGTCGACGGCAGAGACCGGAGACTTGATTGAGTTTGCCCTTCCATGGTCCGGATTGTCTCTGTGGGGCGTTTATGTCGGAGAAGGCTCTGTTGTCCATTTTGGAGTGGGAGGTAAAGAAACTGAAATGTGACTTTATTTGACCCAAACATGCTCCATACGTATAACTTAAATCATTATTTAACGTTCCAACTGTATTCCCCCACTAATGGTAAGATGAGAACATCACACAGAGAGCCTGCCGCAGCTTCCTTCAACAAATGGTTCCAAAGTCGAACAGCGAGCGAGTTCTGAGGAAGACGAGAATCTGCTCGCAGCGCATTACGGAGATCAAAGTTCCTCCAGGAACTCGCATCAGAGTCAACAACAACAAGCACAACCTGGTCCCGTCTACACTGGAGTTCATGAATGATCGCTGTCAGACTTTTCTGAACCAGGAGTTCAACTACGACCTGATGAACTTCAACAGTGAGCATTTTGCCACGTTTGTCCGGTACGGCCACGCCGTGTGCAACCAGGTTGGTTCAACGACAACTGAGTGACAGAGATGGTGTGGCAAATATTAAATCTATAAGCAATCAGCCTATTGTTCTAATTATTTATTTCCTCTTTTCATAGATTCCCTTTAAGAAAAAGAATGATGCGCATGTGGATACAACTCGAGTTCTGCAAATGATAATACAGCAACGGATGGAGACAGAAACTTAAGATCTTTGGTTCTCGTCGGTCGGCGACTTTGTTAATGAGCAAAAAATAAAACTCTTTGGCTGCTAGATTGTTTGAGAATGTTTCATTTCACAACTCAAGGCACAATCAAATCTGTTCAATGAAAAGAAAGAAAGACACAAAAAAGGATGGCACAACAGTAACAACGTATCTGTGCCTCAACGCTCGCCCGCAAAATCCTTAGCAATGCAGAAAAAAAACTTTACCAACAAAGAAAACTCCATAAGAGTCAGAAAAGTATGTGTCCTCTTGTTTATTCAGACTTTAGGAATGTCAATAAGAGCATTTCTATACAGTAGGAGGGCTGAGGAGGCCAGCGCGCAGACACAATGACCTTCTGTTCTCCTCGTTGATAATGACCCAGACAACGACACACTGCCCATCAACCAGACCTCTAATAAAGCCAAACACTCTCTATCATCTGCTAATAACCTCCACACAGCAGCAGGAGTCATGAACAGGCCAGCGTCTTCTGAATGCGAGGAGGGGGAACAAAGCTCCGGGCGGACAGGAAGTAGGGGAAAACATCCTGTTTATCGATCTGGGACTGTGCACTGCCTGATGAAACGCGGCGGTAACTACATTCTTCTTCTTCATCCCCAAACACACAAAGACAAAGACTACTGTAGCAAAGCAAGAAGAAAAAAAAAAAACATACACAGTGCAAAACATTTCGCTCGAACAATCAATCCTTTTGGTGCGCTCATTTGCTAGGTTCTACACATGTACAATTACACACACACCGACGTACACACTTGCAGGTGTGGTATTTTTCCAGAGATAGGGTAGGTAAACTCGTTACTCTTGTCTTAATTGGTATAGAGATTCCGTCCTTTTTTTCCTCTCAGCAACCCCTCCGGGGGAATGCTGATTGATTGTCCTCCGAGTCCTCATAATACCCAGCCCCCGCCTCCCGCACATTTACACATACATTCTCTGCTAGAAGACATCCACTTCAGCTCACTGTGGACCCCAGTCATCCACAGACGATTCACAGTTCAGTAGAAGATCATTTTTTCCTCCCGCCTTCACATCATTGGCTCAGCCTGACGATGTACCCATGCAGCTGGTCTGAGAAGGCCTGAAGAGAAAATTTATCTTGCACCCTCCTTCTCCCAGCTTGTCCCATGTCCCCGCGGAGCTGGGGCTCCCTGACGAGCCTCTCCATGGCCTGAGAGAAGGCCTCTGCCGTGGGCTCGCACAGGAAGCCCGTCTCCCCGTCTGCCACACTCTCCAGGGGGCCCCCAGAGTTCACCGCGATAACAGGGCAGCAGCAGTACATGGCCTCGACAGGAACTATCCCAAAATGCTCTCTGCTCGGGGTGTACAGCACGGCTGCGCTGCCCCGCAGCAGCGCCACCTTCAGTGAATCGGAGGGGGAGCGCAGAAAAGTGACACAGTCGTCCAAGTGGAGCTGCGCTGCTAGCTCTTTCAGTTCGGTATAATGTTGAACATTCTCAGTAACTCGGTCATCGTAGCCCCCTGCCACCACCAGGTGAATACCTGATCTCTGGCCCGGAGGAAGGCTGCTCCTAAGGGCTGCAAGAGCCTCCAGAGCCAGCCCCAGATTCTTCTTTCTCTCGTATCGGTTCAGAGATAGAAAGAGGCAGGAGGTTCCCTCAGGGAGCAGCCCTTCCAGGCCTTGTGCTTCACTGGACTGCCGGTCAAAGGTACGCGTGTTGAGGGAGGGATAGAGGACATCTGTCTGGACCCCTCCTAAACCACGAAAGGTTTCACTGAAGATGCCTGCGGTGAACTGGCTGTTTACCAGAATCTAAGAGGATGAACAGAGAGCATAGTTCATACGGTTCTCACATACCATATATCATATGCATTTTAATTCCCTAGGAGTTTGATGACAGCCTGCAGTCTTTGATTATCCTAAAGTCGAAGCTAAAATCGAAATGACATTTTCTTTTCCATCAAGGCCCTGAGCTTTTACAACAGTTGCCCTCGGAGATCAGGCTGCATCACATTTTAAATGATCGTTTTGGTTAATTCAAGCTGTTAAAAATGTTTAATTTTGAGTTATTCTATTACATTTAAGTTTAGCAGTTCTCAAGAACCAAATTCAGTCAAGAAGAGAACTCTTAATCTGTAAAACAACACCTTGGTAAAATAAAAATAATGAGCTATAAAAAACAATTATGTTTTTCACAGTTTCATCACAATTCATTTAAATTGTTGTTAGTGGTCAGAAAATCACTTTCCACTCAAAAAACAAGGATTTTAAATAATATTGAAAAAGTTAATCATATTATTATCATAAGTAGCTCTTGAAAATCACTTACTCACCACTATTGTATTATATTATTATCATTTTTCAACTTGATCTAATAAACATTTGGTATTATTTATTGCCGGCAAAGCATATTTTTATTTTTTTTATCATGCTATATAATCTCAATAAAATAAAACTGTAAGAATGTCACAATCCTGCCCTGCAATCCGACCATCACAGGCTGTAGAATGATACAACCTTCAACACTCTGCTGTTACGCACCATATCAGCCATGCCAGTGGTGCGTTCCTCCAGCCAGTCAATGGGAGCGCGATAAAGCTTCTTCAGGGCCGACTTCCTCTGAGTCAGCAGCTGGTCTGGGAAGTGACAGTAAAACAAAACCTTCTTCCTGAGCCGGGACAGTCGCAGCACAGGGATACACACTGACACCTTTGAATGAAAGGAGTATGAACAAAAATGTACGTCTTCTGTAAAAGAATTTCAGACAGCAGTAATAAATATTTCATAGCTAAACATGCAGTAATATAAAATGATAAAATATACAGTGGATCATATACTGTGTTGATATAAAACAATGCATCTAACCAGTAAACACACATCCTAAGGCAACTACTGTAAAAAGCTCTAAGTGACTTTTGCATGACAAGTTTTGGTTGATTGAAGTTTTATTCATTTAAGAGGTGAAGTCAATAGTTGTGAGAACATCCACAGTTTTGCATATTTGAGTGAAAGAGAAAACAGTAGAAAATAATCAAGGGAGGGTCCACCTCATGGCGTGGCAAAGTAAAATGATGTGACACAGAAAAAGGGAGAAACAAAGAGACACTGTCAACAATGAGAGCTATTCTCTCTGGGCAGCGGACGGTTAGGAGGCTCGGGGGAATGAGTGACGACAAACAGACAAACAGTTAGTTCCTGGAGGAATAAACTCACTTGGTCACAAAAGATGACATCGTACTCCACCCCGCTGAGGAAGACCAGGTAGAGGGCCACATAGATCATCCTCAGGTAGGCACACAGGGCATGCAGGTAACCACATACACTGGTGGGCAGCCAGTCGCCCACACATACCTATTGGAAGATGAATAGAAACAATAAAACAATGTGTCTTCTGAATTGTACATGTACCATTCTTTGTCCTCGTTGTGAATCTTTGATTGAGAGTATTACGTAGCAGGGCGTGCGTTAACGTACCACAGGCAGGTCTGGGTCCAGGGTCTCAGAGAAGCAGTGCGTTGGGTCGTAATGGGCCGTCCAAATCTGAACGCTACATCCCTGAGACTTCAGAGCCACAGCAGCGTCGACCACCAGTCGCTCTGCTCCACCAATACCAAGGTCTGGATGGAGGAACACCACCCGCGCCATCCTACGCACATGAATGAATACATTTAAAATCTGGATTATAACATGAACCTGGAATATATTTAAGACAAAGCTGTTGGCAGCGAGGGAACACATTGTACATCATTTTATTTATATTCATATATATATATATATATACACACTAGGGTTGTCAAAAGTATCGAAACTCAAAAAAGTATCGATACTGAAATGTTGTATCCAGATACGATACTCATTTTCAAAAGTACACAGCAACAGGCACCCTCACCGTGACGTGCACAATAACAACAGAGCATGGCCAGTGCTGCTGCAGGAGGGCCAAATCAACCAGTTTTGGTTGAAAATGAAAGAGGGAAAAGTGTTGTTTGGAGGTATTTTGCCTTCGAGTCTGGCGAACACGGAAAGCCGAAGGACGTAGATAAGCCTGTATGCAAACACTGCTACAAGGCGGTGGCGACCAAGTCAGGTAATTGGCTAGTGTCATTTAGTTTATTGTTATTTATGTAAAGCATAGCCAAGGAAGGAACACTTAAGTTAGTTTAGTTTTTATCAGGCTTGCCTAATATTTACAACCTCAAAATATTGTTCCAATTGTTATTGTTTATTTTATTTATTTATTTTTTGCACTACCTCAGACCTGAAACTTGTTATTTTTGCATTTTTTTGTTAATAAAAATATTTCTTTTAAATTTTGGGGTCTTTTTTTCATCCTTGTGGTATCGAAAATGGTATCGAGTATCGAATATTTTCCTGAGTATCGGTATCGAGTTGAAAATTTTAGTATCGTGACAACCCTAATACACACACACATATATATTGTAATTTAACAGATAAACTGATGAGCAAAGACAGATCTTCAATCCAAAATCAAAGTACAAAGGGCATCTTCATACCACTGTCGTAACCTGAGGTACACCAAACAGTAAATCGATTTGGCATTGACCCCCTCACTATAAGTAAAGGGTCCTTGGCCAGAAACACGTTGAAGCTGCTCTAGCTGACACCCAATGTGCAGACTACAACTGTTAAGAACAGAGAGGACCCTTCTGGTTTAGAAAACTGTTTGTTAAAAATCATCCTTAACGTCTGACGTAAATGAACTGTTATAGTGACGAGCTTCTGGTTGCTAGCCTGTGTGGCTAATATAAATAATATAAACCCTTCAGAAAGTTAACAAGGAGGACAGTTGTCTTTGTAACTGAACAAAAATAACGCCATATATCTGTACAGTACGACTATAACACAGTTGTGTTTACCTTTGGATCTCTCGACTACCTTGTCCGAGCTCGGAAACCTGTGACTGGGCTCGTTTAGACGCCCATAGAAGCATGAGCTGTCAGCGAAACTCTGCCGTGGGGACGCCACGTTGGCTCAAATAATCTATTTTGATCAGCGTTCATCGCGCTTCGTGTTCGAACCATAATGGCGTCTGTTTCACCGATGTAACGACGCGTTTCCTGTGAGACACGTCTCCTTCAGAAGCAGAGGCGACCAAATATTTGCCTTTTAATTGAAGTACAAGCACACACATGAATTCAATGTAGTAAAAAATCAGCTGGATGCTTAAAATACTTTTGATGAAAGAGGTACAAAACAAGCTGTTATAATAATGTTTTATTCATTTTTCATGCGGTGAATGAGAGCAACCGGTCAGGCGTCTGCTCGGTCTACTGCGCTGGTCTTGTGTTTTGCAGTCGTGTCCTTTTTAGACAAGCGTCAGCTTTGTAGGATCTCTTCTCAAGTTTTGACCAATTCACACACCGGCTGTCTGCTGTTCATTTGACTGGTACATCAGTCTGAAGAGGCGCTCAGGGTTTCACCTCGCATCAGGACAAATACAACAAAATGGTAAGATTCTCAGCTCCATTTGAAAACGTTATCTACTAAGATCAGCAGCTCTGTTTGCACTTGAACGTTAGATATGTGCCCAACGTTTTGCTACCTGTTAGCTAGCATGCTAAGTTTAGCTCATCGTTTGTAGACGTGGCTCTTTTTCAACACCTCAAACCGTCCAAAACGCACCTTCTTTAAGATGGACAAGCACTAAATGTATTAATTATAACATTATATGTTCCTCAACACATATGGTTGAGACTGGGCGTGTTGGCCTAGCTTAGACGTCTTATACTCAATGAACGGTACGGACAACTAGTGAAGGCCTTTGCCATCAATCGCTGACATAAACACACACTGTACAGGTCAAAATGTAATTTAGCTATTCAAGAATCATTGTCAAATCTTTATCAGAATGTTGTCGGTTATATATATATATATATTTTTAGCTGTAAATACGTTTGAATGATGGACAGACATTGGACTGAACGTAAGGAAATGTGTATAACTGAGTTGACTCCTGTTCATGTGTATTTCTCCTGGCCTCTTCCCCTCAGCCTGGACCAGCAGCAAGTGCAACCAATGTTGGGGCATCTAGCCGTTCCCCCAGTAAGACAGTGGCTCCTCGCACAGCAGGCTCCACAGTCAGACAGAGGTAAACACACATAATCTACCAAACCCATACCTCTACTCTTTAGCCAGTGGAGTGATGGGTAAGCTCTCCTCTCCATCCAGATGTGTGACAGACCTGAATAAAAAGATTCAGCAGCACAATGATGATTCTTCCATGTATTACTTGAGCTCACAGAATTGTTTGAGGAGTATGGGAAAGATGCGACTCTTGTGAGTCAGTGCAAATTATTCATTGAATACCACTAAACATTCAAATTAAATGGTCATCTCCGCCTGCACACATTTCAACCGATTTTAAACCCCTATTGGACATTTAAATTTAGCGCTTTTATCCAAAGCGCTTTACAGTAATGACTGACATTCACCCATTCATACACATATTAACACACTGACGGCGGAGTCAACCACGCAGGGCGACAGCCAGCTCGTCTGGAGCAATTAGGGTGAGGTGTCTTGCTCAGGGACACCAGGCACTCAGCTAGGAGGAGCCGGGGATTGAACCGGCAATCTTGCAGTTGCCAGCCAACCCACTCTACCTCCTGAGCTAATGCCCCCCCCCCCCCCAGTAGAGTGTAGTGACCTGGAATCATGGAAGCTGTTGTTGCAACTCGCGGTCTTGTATACATCCATCCATTATCAATCCCCACTTATCCTGTATTCAGGGTTGTGGGGGAACTGGAGCCGATCCCAGCTGACATTGGGCGAAGGCAGGGTTCACCCTGGACAGGTTGCCAGACTATCACAGGGCTGACATGTAAAGACATACAAACATTCACACTCACACCTACAGACAATTTTAGAGTCATTAATGAACCTATCCCCATCCTGCATATCTTTGGACTGTGGGAGGAAGCCGGAGAACACGTAGAGAACCCACGCTGACACGGGGAGAACATGTAAACTAGACACAGAAGGAACCCGAACCCAGACTGGAACCCTTGTTGCTGTGAGGCGACAGTGCTTACCACTACACCACCGTGGAGCCCGTGTTGTTTACACAGACACTTCATTTATTTTTTTCCAGTTATTTTTTACATACATTTTTGTTTGCCTCCACTGTAGAAAAAGTATCCATTGAATACCACATTACATTAAACTTGAGAGAAGTTACGTGGTCATCTCAGCCAGCACACAGTCTCTATAATTATTTGCCAAATACCTTGTGCTGACCCCGCCTGATTATCATTATACTGTAAGGAATGATTGATCATTTTCAGATGGCCTTTCCCTTTATTTCTTTGTGTGGCCTGTGTAGATTAGAGCAGCAGATAGATGTTGTGCCGTGGGCTTAATCAGTGTGTAATCAGGGGCTCACTGTTATAGCTCATCATTACCCATTACTATCACCCTCTTCATTACTTCATTAACCTCCATTTAATCTCGTCACAAGAGTGAAGCAGCCATGAATCACAGCACTCTTTCATCAGCAGCTACTGTAGTTAGTCATATTCTGAATACAGTGTACAATGGCAAATCTTTTTTTCATTTTGACTTTTATTTTTTTTTTAAAATCAAAATGTTTCATTTTAAGAAACTGCTAGATGAGTAAAATTATCAGATTTTTACAAAATTGTGTCTGTACCATAGTGTCTATGAGTACTTTGCAACATGAAAATGACTCTTTCTGAATAAACGCATTTTAATAAGGATGCAACCGTTTACGATTATGGTCACAAACACTAGGCTATGTTGATACATTCTTGATTTGTTGAATGTGTGTGTGTTCTACAGGAAAGCGACCAGCAGTGGTACACGCAGCGGTGGCAGGACCACAGGATCAGCAGGCACCGGTGGCATGTGGCGCTTCTACACAGAAGACTCGCCAGGCCTCAAAGTGTAAGTGCAGTTTATGAAGCAGAACACCGGAACATACACACTCGCACACAAATTTACCTCTGACATTATTAACTTCCACTTACAAACACATACTAATTCTCAGTTCATTAGATTTCCAACACTTGCTAAATGTTTGTCAGAATAGCAGGAAATTGGACGAACATGCCTCTGCGGTAATTTTAATTTATTATATATATATATATATATATATATATATATATATATATATATATATATATATTTATTTATTTATTTATTTATTAAAGGGTACTTTTATTTATATATATATATATATATATATATATATATATATATATATATATATATATATATATATATAAATTAAAGGGTACTTTTATTTATATATATATATATATATATATATATTTATATTTATATTTATATTTATTAATAATTATGTGCTATGAAAGTGCACTTTAAGAAAACTCTCAAACTTTTATTCTGCTGCATCCTCACCCCAATATTAGAGAAGGCGTCCTGTCTCCTGGCCATAGCTGGCCGTGGTTGATCGATGGTGCTGTGGTTGTTATTGAGTGTGTCTCTCCAGCAGTCGAAGGAGGGCAGATTCGCCATACAGTGCTGTATATCGAGTGCGTGTTTGTTCCTGCGTTAGACGCTGGCCTCAAAGCTTCATTAAAGGATGCACTCCGAAAGGTCAACTCAATTACAGCCTTCTGACAGGGAGAGGAGGGGGGCCGCTGAGGAGATGGTTGGCATGGCAATGCTGCTACTTAGTGATGCACCCCTCCACCCCACCCCCCACTCAGTCCCTCCTTCAGAGAAGAGAGCGCCTCCTTGTTTCCTAAGCTCATCAATAAAATCAGCCACTCCACTAAGACTCTCGCTTTTGTCGGGGTTTAGAGCAAATGATGGGATTTTGTATGTGTTTGGTTGCTGATCCGTTTCTCTTTATTGTGACAGCGGCCCGGTGCCAGTGCTGGTGATGAGTCTGCTCTTCATTGCTTCAGTCTTCATGCTGCACATCTGGGGGAAGTACACCCGCTCTTAAAGTCCACTTGATGACCTCTGACCCTACGCCTCAGCTTCTTAACACATTGGACCTGGACCAAACAACAAATGAACAACAACCGTACTCCCCTGGTTCCCTCCTGCACTATCACAACAACATAGACACACAAACTTTTTTTTATGCAACAGTTTCAGTACATGATCTTCATCTGCACTGATGTTGGTCTCCACCTTGTTGCTTTTACCCCTCCTGTGTTTTTAAGATCTGATGGAGTGAGCGGGAGGAAGCCATGCTAGCCCACCTCCAGATGTAATATCTGTGTGTGTGTGTGTGTGTGTGTGTGTATATGGCCCTCCTTCCAGGCAGCAGCATGTCCCCGCCAATGCTGCATTAAGGTTCAGTGCAGTACTCAAGGACAGTGTTGTTTTTCAGGCCCCAGCAAATATTTCCAGCCTGAATTTCATTTTTTGTTAAAAGCATTTGTACAAATGTAATTGTAATATTGTACAATAAAAAGGTAAAACTGTGTTGTTTCAGACATTCAACCTCAACCATTTTCAGTTCACTCAACATACAGATGACTGAAAACATTAAGGGAGTTGGGAACCTTTTGTTTCTACAAAAAATGCTTTGAATACATTTACATTTCACTGTGAGTGACGGTTCACCTATTTACATTTTACATTTACATTTAGGTCATTTAGCAGATGCTTTTGTCCAAAGCGACTTACAATAAGTACATTTGTCAAAAGAAGGAAACAAAGAAACCACAACATATCATTGCCGATAAAGTAAGAGCTAAAGTAGTAAAGTAGTACTTCAAGAGCAACAGTGCTACGATCAGAGTGCTATAGGTGATTGTTGAAATGGTTTAAACAAATTCCAGCAACCCTGTTTGAGGTTTTTGCTCACTTATTTTTAATTAGCTCAGTATTAAATGGAACCTAAAACCACATTATAAAATCAATTTGAATTGTCTTCAACAAAATCACACAGCATCCACCTATTCAAAAGCATCTTATTTGCATGAGCAACGGTCCAGGCTTGTCTTTACACAATAATACCAGCTGCTTTGAGCTGATTGACTGGATGGAAGTGTACTCTTCAGTATGCATATCTGTAGTCTTCAGGGTCAGTAATCAGACTTTTGTATGATTACCTAAATACTGACAGTTACATACTAGCATATTATTTCCTCCTCTGTCCATTTGAATCTTAATTTAGTGCATTTTGGAGAATAGAGCATAACAATCAGCTGACACATTAGGGAAAGTGTAAACTTCTGAATATAAGCACAGGAAGATAATACTTTCAAAAAACAGTGCACGTTGTAATCAAAAGGAATATTTCTGCTTTAGGTTTTCCTGTAAAAATGTTCTTGGTCTGAATTTTGCCCAGGTGTTTTTCTGTCTATTCCTGCAGGTGGCGCTGCAGACTATTTTCTGAAGAGCACCGTCTCAGAGAATATCAAGTTATAACTCACCAAGTGAAGGCATGAACACATGTTCTGTTTTTACCTCGTCTCATCATCATCATGCTTGTATGATGTTTCTGTCAATGGTACAGTCACAGGTCTACATGTGACCCCAAAGAGCAGCTAAAGCAGCCAAAAATAAATTCTGACGGAATTCATTTTTAGTTAAAAAAAAATTCTAAACCATGAAGATCTAATCATAATAATTGTTAATTTCTAAAACAAATCCCACATTATTTTCATCAGAGGAACAACATCCCCTGTCATGCGGACAGTCTGGCCACAAAGCACCAAACGCGTCATAATAACTGCTGAGTTGATTGTATTTAGATTAAAATCAGCAGAAGTGAACTGAGTGATCCAAAGTCAATGATGAGAAATAGTTTCAGATTTGATTTGTCCACATCAAGTTTAAACAGTGTGGACCCTTACAAAGAATTTATGACATGATGTTCAGTACGATGACGATGTGAGCTGGCTGGTTGTTTTCTAGTTGTAGAAGTAGTTCTGGCCCAACCTGCATCACCAGGTGACCTGTGTTGAATATAAAACCACCAGCTGGCTTGTACTGCGTGTGTGTGTGTGTGTGTGTGTGTGTGTGTGTGTGTGTGTGTGTGTGTGTGTGTGCGTGTGTGTGTGTACCTTATGTTAAACGTAGCATTCGGATCCTGTTCATTAATTCATTCTGTTGCTATGGCGCTGCTTTCCCACAGGCTTCCAGTGTTCGTGGTAAACTCGGGCACTACTGCCACATCATTCTCCCTATCGTCCCTGTCTGAGACACACACACACACACACACACAGATACACTTACAAACTCTGTGGCCCAATTCATGGTGGCACAACACGGCAGTGAGCCAGAATAATTCAACAGAACAATTAAATATGAAGTAGCCGTGGTGACGCCGTCCCTCAGAGTCAAGCAGGCCCCGGCAGCATGCAGCGCTCCACACGGCCGCCTGCAACCTGTAGTTCCAAACTCCTCTTGACACCGTCTTCACAAGTCAACTCAGTGCTGCATCAACGGGTAATAATGAGGTGGAATCTTTTTTTCTTCTTAACACTGGGAACAGAGTGTTTTGGCCAGACGGACATCAATAATGCTGTTAAATCGATCGTATTGAAGCACTACGATGTTTTTGTTGAGTTGATTTGACACAATCCTCTAGTTAGTATAAATAACATAATACTTATATTTAACATAGCCAGGTTTTTTTCTCAAGAAAGCACTTTGCCAAAAATATTGATCTTTAGAAGTTGATATCATGAATTCAGAGTTAGTGAGTTGCACCTCACTAAAATAGGTTTGTGTTTCCCTTCATTCTCCAGTAATGAGCAAACAATATTCAACAGATATAAATAGATTTAAACAGATATATTTCTATTCGACACAAATCCTCCTGAACATTCACGTGTACGGTGACGGTGGGAAAAGAGAGAAAGAAAAGAAGTTTTCTTCAGAGCGCTTCTTTTCTGTGTCTTTTTCACCAGAAACCCATATCCTGTGAACAAACCGCACACTTTTACAGGGGATGGTCCCTTACAGAGAGAGGTGAGCATGCAGCATGCACATGTGTGCACACACACACACACACACACACACGGAGACCTGTAAATAGGTCACATGTATTTTTGTTCTACATAAGTCATGCTGCTCTGCGGTTTAGGAAAAAGAAACTGTTTAAGCCAGTCTCTCTCATCTCTACTGGCCTGTCACTCTCTCACTCATCCATCACACACACGTTTATGGCCGTAGACGTCCCGCCCTGCAGGTAAACACAGCCATCAGGATATCAGCTGCAGCAGAGGCCTTAAGATATGAAACCCGTCTTTCCTTTCCAAAGACCGCGCAGATTATTCCTTCTTTAGATGCGTGTGAGCGCCCAGTCATGCACACGCGTATGTCAAGTATGTGTGTGTATTTTTGAACGGATCACATGGTTGGCAAAGCGTGGAATGAATCGACGGGCGAGTGGAATCGATCCAGGCTCCCCGACCAACTGAATCCTGAGGGATGTCCCAAAACCTGAGGGTGGGTTACCAGGACGCAGGGACACCTGTGACAGGATCTGCACTACGACATGCTATGAAAGCTGTACATAGGCCGTAAAGTTTTTTGTTTTGTCTACACAAATGTATTATAGGTGGAGCATCTGGTGACTTGTTGCCCTGATGAAGAAATGTTTGTATAAAAAGTTCTCAAAGTTGACCTTTTACCATTTGTCAGATACTGTACTCTGCCTTTGTATTATGTAGTAAAAATAAGGAGTTGTGCAAAGGCAAAAGGCAGTAACTGACATATATATATATATATATATATATATATATATATATATATATATATATATATATATATATATAGAAGGGTAACTGCAGTTGCGGCTTTCTGCCATGGTTGCTTGTATGGTTTTGGGAGTTACGGTGAACAACCCTCTATTTTTTTTGAAAAAGCAGTCAAATTGAGTATAGATATTTATCCACATGATAAAGGAAGTCTTTAATATCCCAAAAATGACAATAATTCATTTTTGACTAAAAATGCAGTAACTGCCTTATAGGGCAGATTTGCAGATAAAGTGTGTCTGTAGTTTATCATTTTGAGAAACAATAAACAAACTTTTCCCAAGTAAAAGGTCTCTGCATTTACTTGGCATTTACTTAAAAATGATAAAGTTGATTTAAAAAGTTGTGTTTCTCTCAAAAATTATACTTTCTCTACCTTTTTATGCAAACTCGTTTCTGTATTTCTGTAGCATTTTGTATTGCTTTTGCTGTCAATTGTACTTTCTTAATATTCTTTACTATTTACTACTGGGCAGCCCAATAAACTACTGTATATATAGCAGCTCAAAATGCTGCTGTACTACAGTTGGTGAATAAATAAATTACAAAGTTTTACTGTTACTTTCCACCTGTGAGGATCGGACGCTTGAAGAATCCACGTTTTAATGATGCATGAACGTGTTTGTGAAAGTGTGTTACGGCGTCCTGGTCGCTGCGATCATAAGACCAGTAATCAGTCAGCAAATAGTCAGGATTGCAGCCAATTGGTGCAACACTCTGTTAATCAGCAGGTCTGCTGAGAGGTGCGAACTTGTTCACTGTAAAATAATCTGACTCCATATTTTGCATCCAGACCACATGGTCGCTGTCATATGAACTGTATGGGTCACGAGTGTTGGAGGGAGCTGGGGCAGAGAGAGAGTTTGTGAATGTGTGTGTGTGTGTGTGTGTGTGTGTGTGTGTGTGTGTGTGTGTGTGTGTGTGTGTGTGTGTGTGTGTGAGAGAGAGAAGGCTCCCTGATCTTTTTGGACTCTTCTCCAGAGGGAAATAAGAGCGTCAGAGTCGCAGCCAAGGCTGATTCTGCATCTCTCAGTACCTCATGCCTCGCTCTCTAAACCTCTATGTGACAAACACTCACCGCATGCTTTATGCATGAAAGACAGCTGTGTGCAACGTGGTTGAGCTGTGACAGGAAATACAAGTCATAATAAGTGCTTATATTTCTATTAAGTTCTGTCCCATCTGTCCAGGCTGCGTTCCAGCAGAAGTGTAACTGTTAGTTGGTTTGTAGTGAAAGAGACAGAACTGTTTATTGTAAGGGACCGTTCGGTATTTATGGAATGGACCACTGGAGGAAAATAGGGGGGGTTATGTCTTGGGGGGGGGGGGGGGGGGGGGGATTCCTCAGCTTTCCATTTTTAATATAGTATAAAACATGCAACACATTCATTTGTTTAAAGTTATATGTTTGGCCTTTTATTGCTGGAACAGATATTCTCCACGTGATGTTCTTGATGTGAAATATTAATAACTGACCATTCGTCACTCAATATTTGTGATGTGACATATTGAGTTGATAAATTGTCCGGGTGTCATATTAATTCTGCCATGTCGATTGCAGGGTCATGTTAAAATAAATGATATCACCGGGGGGTTATGCAATGGATGGAGAAATAGTCAAATGTACATTTTCACACGTCTTGTGAGGTGAACGCTGGGCCTCACTTTAATGCTCTGGATATTGAATTGACAGAGCAAACAGCTGTCTGGAATCCCATATTATGGCCACAAGTTTGTGATAGATTCATCAAGTCATTGATTGAATTTATATATTCGACTAGAGTGGATAAAACAGAGTAAGAACATATTATTCATAAATTAAAAAATTAAAAATAAATTCATTCATATTTCTCAACCCGTAAATGAGATCCAGTGCAATGTGTTAAGATAAGAACAACAAGTATATTAGAGGTCAAAAGTAATAAAATGAAAAAAGGAAATGTAGTAAATGTATCAACAAAAAACTGAGAAATTAAGTTGAATGACATAAGAAGTTTTTTGGGGGGTTTTTAAACAGTCAATAGACAATTTAGATAGAGATGGAAATTGAGATCTTGAAGAAGGATACGGCTCCAACGGTTGAGGCTGAAAGCACAAAGGAAAGAAAACAAATATACAGAGAGTTGAAAGGAAAAGAGGTTGAGCTCAAGCACGAGGTAAAACAAAGACAGATATCTGAAGAGAGATGTGAATAACTACAGGAAGATGGAAACAAGTGGAGACAGTTGAACGTGGGAGCAAACAGAAAAGTCATTGAACGGGTCTGTAGTGATGATCTATGTAAAGAATTTAAAAGAATGGAACAATGAGGAGGCTCGACTAAAGGCAGAGATGAGGGCTGATTAAAACCTGAAAGGAGAGGAAACAAAACAATTCTTTGTTGCGAAGACAGCAAACACGGTGCGAGAGGATCAGTTCAAATACAAACGGTGGCTCAAACAGCAGAATATAAAGTTAAATATCAAGTGTAAGTGAGTTTATTGTGTGGGTATGGGAGGGGGGTTACGATAAGGAGAATCCCAGGATGAAGGCCACGGTGCCCCCTGTAACCTTTTGGTACACATCCCCTCCGGCCGGGTGATGCCCCGTGTGACTGCCACAGGCAGGGCCAACTGGGCTGTGATGTCATAAGCATGTGTCCCCCAGCACCCCCATCCCGAACCTCCCCACCATCAACTGCCAGGAGGCAGCAGAGCGGATCAGACTGGACCCTCAGGGACACTCTGGCCACGCTGGACTAATTTAAGGAGGAGGGAGGCAGCGACACCGCTGAGGGTCTCAGGTGTCAGCCTTGTGCTTTCTAATATTAAAGACACTTGGTGTGTGTGTGTGTGTGTGTGTGTGTGTGTTGTTTATGTGCCGTGTATTTTTAGGTGTCTGTATTTTCCACTCCTTGTGCAGCGCTCCGGGGCAGCGACAGAGGGGAGAGGTGAGGCAGCAGATGGAGGGGGGGGGGACCTGGAGGGATCACCTGGCTCTTGTGTATAATAATGTTCGCCATTCAAATATATCCACGTAGTCTGAACTATGTTCAGAGCAATTTTCCAGTTTATTTTAGCACATACTTCTTAGCAAATTGCTGCCATATTTGTGACATATTTGTATCAAATAAAAAAATAAATAAAAAATTCTGGGCTAATTTGCTTTCACTGAGTCAAACATTAAAAAACCCACATTAGCAGCAGAAATAGTCCAAATAATGACGTTCTTTCTTTTTTTCCTTTTTCTTTTGCAGGTTTTTCTTAAACAGAGAGCCAAGCCAGCTCTATCATAGTCATAGTTGTCATTTTCTTGGCTGGCTCATCTGTGCTGCTCTCTTAAATTCAACACTTCCTACATGACATGAACATAAAACAGTATTCTGATGTTCAAATGTGAAAGCTGAAACATGGGTTGTAAATCTTGGCCTTACTTTGTGTAGAACGTTAGTACCATAGTGCCAAATGAGATGAAATAGAAAGTATTTTTGGTGCCAAGAAAATTATCTTGTCAAGTTAATTGACTTGTGTTGTATGTTTGTACAAGCTACAGATGCATGATGGGTGTGGTAAGGTGGCTCCTTTTCTCTCTTTTAAAGGGACATTTTTCTCTCCATTGGTTATCACAACATCCGTCATTAATGCATACAAACATTCTAGTATCTACCAAAGGTGTGGCAGCGGTCTATGATCAGCCTTCCACAGAATGAGCGGCAGAGCGGCATTGTTGATGAATGAGAGGAAGGCCGTCACAGTGTGAGAGTAGCCTTCAGTCACATGTCTGACGAACAGACGTGAACATGACCCTTTCTATGATAAACTAACAAATAACATCAACAAAAGTTAGGACCGCTCCGTCATCCTCTGCCGCTGTGCTTCATAATGTGTTAAAGGCGTTCCTGAAAGGTTCTAACGAGAACATATCAGTGAGTTTCCTCTCACTTTAAACGGCATTAAGGGATTTCTTGGCCACTCGGGGGCAAACAAGCTGTAAGCAAAACACACAACGCCGAGGAACATTAGCATTAGTTGTCCAACTGATTAATGTAAGTCCAATATTCATTCTCCTTTGAGTTCTCTTTTTGGTCTCAACCAACTTCCTGAGGCAAATATCTCGCTCTTTAGCCGCAAAATGCTCCATTATGTTCACCACCTAGTTAGCTCGTTGCTAATATTGTCATTTGGTGTTGGGCAGGTAGCAGGAAGTAGGTTTAATAAGAGCTGTTTGTTGTTGTTGAAAACAGCTACCTGCTGCATCAGGAAATGGCACTGATGCAAATAGTGACAGTGAACAGAACATTTTCCAACAATAAGCTAAAGGACTCTGTAATGGGTGCTTATAGCAGCTTCTTTCATAGTATACATATTCATTTAATCAGTTATTATAAAAATATTGATTGGTGAAACTTTCTATCTCATAGCTTTTCTCGCCAACTCAGTTCGTCATGAATTTCCGCGAAATATTCTGTGATCATATTCCAATAGTTTCAATCTTGCATGACCCCGTTATCAACAACAGCTTCCTCCGAAACTTTATTTGCATACGACATACGCTCTTGCAGTTCTGAGGCATGTTCATTCCATCTTAACAGGTCTGTCAAGGCAAGTTTTTGCGTGTTTGCCATTGTGGCAGGTGATGGTGCATTACGCAATCCTACGTGTTCAGGGAGTGGAAGTGATGAAGGAGTGGAGACACACTGCGAGTCGGTTTCTCAGAGTGCATACCCCCGGCTTCACATACAAATATGAATATTAGAATTTTACAGCTGCTGCGCCTGCATCACTTTAGGTATCGCAGCGCTAAGTGGTCAGCTTAATGCATGCGGATGCAAAGAAATGCAATTCTCCGGCAGCCGACAGCAGCGCTCCCTCAACTCTCACCCAGTGTCTTCCTGTGAACCGGCAGCTGCAGCCGTGACACACTGCCCTGACTTACACGTCCTAGTTACGTCAGCTTTTACTGCATACGAGAAACATTGACATATTAGGCTCAGTTTTACAGCCTTGGCTCTTTGGTGCTGAATGGGCACATACCACAGTATGACAGCTAATCTCTCTCTCGCTCACCTGCCCATCTGCTGCAGGTCTGAGCAGGGAATTCCCTCATAATGCTCAAGTGTAAATCAGAGTGTTTGGGGGGGCTTCTGTGCGTTTTGTTCATGAGCAGGGATTTGTGTGTGAGAGCATACACATGTCAAAGCCTCGAGCGTTAGAGAGGATAATAACATAATGACAGGCCAGTGCCCCAGTCATAATTCTCTAGAAGCCGCGGGGTGAGGTGTCGGTTTGTGGTGTGTCGGGGAAAGAAAATATGATAGAAGCTTATTCTTCTTCTGTTACCTGCTGTCTCATAACCCTTTACCTTCCCCCTTGTTATTCTACTTATTAACCTCAATCCTTTTCCTACAGTGCTGGAAGTATTTAGATATTTTAGTACAAGCACCGGTACAATAATAGAAGTGTTATCATCAAAATGTACTTAGAGTATCAAAAGTAAAATGGCCAGTGTAACTCGTACTTGATAATTAGCATTAGCATTGCTTTCTAGCCGAGGGGTCGGGACAGTCCACAGGGTCACAAGACAAATCTGAGGGGGCGTGAGATGGTTAACAGAAAGAAGTTCTGTTCCACAAATTTCTGTTTGTGAAATATGAATAATTTTACAACTTTGGGGCTCAAACTTTTATTTCAATGAAACCAAGCTAGGTAGAAATGTGATGAAACTCAGATATTAAAACATCAAAGTTGACTCTCTTTTTTGGTCAAACACCAAAAAGTTTGAGAACCAACTAAAAAGCAACAAGTTACAACAGCGGTCAGAAAAATGTAGTTGGGTAAAAAGTAATATTTTATGAAGTAACAAACTAATACTCTCGTGTACCTGACTAAATGTACTTTGTTGCTTTCCACCGCTGCTCTCTTCCTCCACATCCTTTCACCTCACCCGCTCTGGGCTCCTGCTTCCTTCTGTTGTTCAGTAGCTGCTCACATGAATACAAAAGCACAAAGATACGATCTGCTGGGGGGTGAAAAATGCAGACTTGCAGATTTTTCTCGCAGAGATTTGTCAGGATGAATGACTGATGCGGGGGGACACGCAGTAAACACGAGTAAACATAACAGGAGGAGCATCGGACGTTTAGCAGTTTCTCTATGAATTATTAAGAAGCCGAAGAATACAAGGAAACACAGGAGATTGCCTTGTTTTTCTTTTATGAGGGTGTTTCATATTGATGACTTTTCCGTGAGTCAGTGATTTGTTCCCAAACAGAAATAACTTGGATTCGGCTTCGTGTTTTTGGAAAGTTAACAATGACCTTTTAGGATACTTTAAAAGGTTTTCTCAATTAGACTGAATTAGTTGCAGATTTACAAGGTCACACAAATAAATACATCAACGTGGCTCTGAGGAGTGTATGATACCGGTTGTCGTTGGATGTCACGTCTAATATCGTCACATGGCCACTGGAGCTCTATTATTCATGAGATCAATTCTGGGATTCAACCAGGCCTGATACCGTACAACCGTTCTCCCCAAGGCTCTCCCCCCTCCATCCTTCCTCCTCCATATTTCTCAGAAGATTATTTTCCCTTCACACTCTTTTCCGCTGAGATTGAGTTGTGAGAGCAGCGAACATGAAAACCGCGTGTTCACCTCAAGGGGATGACAGCCGGTAAGAGGCAGTGAGGCGGACGGCGATGTCAGATACCCAACAATGAGCAGGTAAGTGTGAACTTGTGCTGCGTGTCCCACAATTCATGAGCTTTATCTCTCATTCACTTTCCCCTCCAAGATAAACACTCAGTCGGTGACTCAATAGTGAGCAGTAAATCAGGATTTTGGACACTAATCATTACCGCTGCTTCACTGACAAGTGTGGTGCAGGAATGCATAATCAGTAACCGAGGCTCAGTTGGATTTTGCAGCACAAGGTGACCTGCATGTTGACCTCCTTTTCTGGTAATTCAACTAGTTTTAAAATGCTTTGCTTTGATAAAAAGTGCAGTGTAAGCAATTTTTTTTAAAGATTTTTTTTTTTCGTTAGAGTGCCGTTCAAGCCTTTTTATTCCTTTTTCAGACAGTGTGGAAACAGGGAGAGAGAGGGAGATGACATGCAGGAAGTGTGTCCCGGGCAAGGGTTGACCACCATGTCGAGGACGTTGTGCATGGGGCGGCTGCCCTGACCACTGCGCTACCGACCCCCCCACAGTATAAGCAGTTTAATAGTGTAACAAGAGGGGTGCTGGATAGCTCAGTGACAGAGTTGTTGCCTCATGCATCCTCACTGCAGCGGCCCTGGGTTTGAATCCGCCCGGCGGCCCTCTCTGCATGTCTCCCCCCTCTCTCTCCCCCTTTCACTCTCACGCTGCCAATAAAGGCCAAAAAATAACTTATAAATACATGAGCCTCTAAACAAAGTAATATTCATACTCAAATCTAAGTCAGAACTAAGAGACAATCATGTTGCGAGATCACCCCAGCTGACCCCAAAACCGGCCAGTGGAGTGTGTGTGTGTGTGTGTGTGTGTTTGTGTGTGTGTGCGTGGGGGGGGGGACAAATGGCTTGACTTCCGGACACCTAGCTCAGCCCATCAGCGGCTGGTAAAAGTTACATATTACAATCCGCAAATCCTCCAACACTCAACATGCAACAGTTCCACCCACATAACCCCAAAAACATGCATATTTGTATTCTTCCATGTGGAAAACATGACTGGTGTGCCAGCAGCCGGAGCGACAGGGAACCGGAAACTATCCATGCATGCTGCTTGATGCCTCCGAGGTCCATCAAATATGCACAACCACCAGAATCACTATACATAAAGGACCACACACACACGGACACACACACACACAAACTCAACCACTCGCCATTGCTCATCACTTATGTGAGAATCTGTGAGTTTGACCCACGCTATGTCGCTACACACACAGGGCCGGTTGTAGTACATGTGTACCTGTAGTACATTTGGACTTGTCACAGTTGGAGAAGTACAGGTGTTACTATTGACATTACCAGTGGTTGTAGACTAGAAGGAAAAATACCTAAACTCCCACATTAAAACAGTCCAAATTAGTTAAAGGATTTTTTAGATCAAATCAGGATATTTGCAAAGTCTTGAGGTTAAATATCCAGCCCCATTCAAGCGAGAGCTGTTCGTCTAAAGTGTCCTGTGTTGACCCACCATGGATGTGCTTTCAGAGCTGCAAATGAAAACGGGCTACCAGAAACATTTGTACCAGCTCATACATTTACACACTGACATGCAAACTAATTCAGTGTAAAACTGCCTCTAATACGATCTGTCCTGCGTGTCCAACCAAACGTATCAGTGTTTCATAGCAACCCACAAACATTTCCACGTCCGGTACCCATCAGGCTCATAATGCCTGAGAACTACAACTCACAGGCCCTGGGAACTACAACTTCCAATAGAGAGAGACGTCAATGTGTCTGCGTGTCAGTCTCCCTGGCTGCGATGTTGCTGCAGGGCTTGCGTATGGGCCGCCTGTGCGTGGACGCCTGGACAGTGATGTCAGAGCACGCAGGCTGCGGCGGCGGTCAGTGAAGTCAGGTTGAGGTCTGGGACCAGTGGAGCTGCAGCAGCTGGAACAGGCTCCCAAGGGAAAGCTGGGAAAGCGGCCACAAAACCCCACCTCCTCCCCCCCAAAGGACACAGTGAGAGAGAGAGAGAGAGAGAGAGAGAGAGAGAGAGAGAGAGAGAGAGAGAGAGAGAGTGAGACAGAGAGAGAGAGAGTGAGACAGAGAGAGAGAGACAGAGAGAGACACAGAGAGAGAGAGAGGGAGAGAGAGACAGAGAGAGAGACAGAGAGAGACACAGAGAGAGAGAGAGGGAGAGAGAGACAGAGAGAGGGAGAGAGAGAGAGGGAGAGCTGGGGGCGACCCCGACTACAGCATGTTATTAGTGGATGCATTGTGATGCTGTTCTCTTGCCATGTACCACTTTGTTGTACGTAGTCACTAAAATCATCTCGTGCATGTGTGTACGCGTGTGTGTTTGTGTGTGTGTGTGTGTGTGTGTGTGTGAGCACAGGAAGCAGCGGTGACGCTCTCTCACCAGCCACCATGGATATTACAATGGAAAGCCCGGGCCTCTGAGCAGCCGTCCCCGGCCTCCAGCACATCCATGGAAAACTACCATCGGGCAGCCGTGTGGTTGTAGCGGCCAGCTGCTGGGTCTACTAACGAACAGCGGCTCAGTAAAGGCTGAGTCAGGACACAGTCTTTGTACGCGTGTGTGTTTGGGGACAGTGGGGAGATGATGGCAAAGCAAAGTGGTGAACACACACTCACATGCTCTCACTCCTGACACCTGTGAGGATAAACATCGATTTCTTTGACTGACGTTAACACCCTGTTGAGTAAACACACACCTTAACTCACACCACGGCAACAACGCGCGGCGGGCCCGGCACACTCAGATGCATCTAAGTACCTCTGCCGCGTCTACAGCCGTCTGGGCCGCGGCGACAGGCCCAACAAATAGCGCCAGTTCAGGGTTCAGAGCAGCTCTAGCTCCAGCTCCCCAACACACAGAGCCGCTAATGCAGCACATACCTGTATTATGGTTGAAAAAGCCTCCCGTTGTCAACACGGTTCACTGGCATGCCCCATAGGGAGAGAAACACACAGACACAGGTCACACTCGGAATCACTCCCTACGTGTTCTCGCACTCGAACCCAAGGCCAAGACATTTCTCGGATGAGAAAGATGAGACATCCAGGCAATAAACACTACTTTGCCCCCATAACATGTCCTCTTTCAGACCAGTGGAAAGAAAACATCGTAAATACACGTTCAGGTGTTTATTTTACGACACTTAGTTCATTTGCGTTCCAGAAAATGTAATAATAATACAAAATTGTAATTATACAAAAGAATGTCTTGTAAATAACCAACTGGGGGAATTTAATCTATTAGGTTTTTTGTTTAAAGTCCCAGTCGGTAAGTCAGGCGGATGGAGGGCACTCTGTCTACGTGCACGTAGAGGCACACTTTTTTTTCTAAAACCGTATGATTTATGTTGTTCTATCGGAGCATTAGTGTCGGCTTCAGTGAATATGATCAAAAAAATGTAATCCTATTCAACTGTAGTGTCTTCAAAACATACATTTACATCACCTCTTCAGCAGAAATTACCAAACTTCACTCCTGTCTATAATCTGAAGGGTGAGGGTTTGTTTAATCCATAGCTGATTTATGGAATATAGTAAAACATGTATTCTTTTATGGCTGTATGTTCTTTTTTATAGAGTGATACAAATAGATGTATACAGTATGTCAAGAAAATAAAATAATATCGTTTTATAACATGGCCTTATTCAATGTCAGATTATTGTTCTGGAAAATGCAAGTAAATTAGCACATATTTGATGATATATGACATGATAAATGTGATCATTTAAGGAATCGGATAGAAGGACCAGCACGGGAGCAAAGCAAATCCTGCTGTGGATGTGGGAAATGAATTTTAGCAATTTAAGGCCCACTTAGAAAAAAATCATGAGTAATTTAATCGTATGCTATATCTAAAATATTTTCATTGCATCATATCGTGCTAACCATTCTTAAAACTAAAATGTTGGCACGAGAGCAACGTAATACATTTATTCTGCTGTCTGATCTCTACTTCTCACATGCATCTTTGCTAATAACCGGACTTTTTAAAACCCTTCTCCAGTCTACTAGTGCAGGTGTAGTCTGAGCGAGTCCCAACGAGTCGTTCAGCGTGGAGGCATGCAGGAAAAAAAAGATTTTCTTCAAGAATTCAAGGCCACACGGGACGAGTTATTGATAATCAAATGTTTTTTGTGCATAAAGTATTCGTGTGTGACTGCTCCTATCACCCCAATGAGTTTTACATGTTTGCCTTCTGGTTCTCTTTTCAGACTCCTTTTAATTCAAATGAACAGCTATAAAAAACCTCCCTCCTCCATCTCTCAACTTAACTCTGAGCATAACTGAGCATATATACTTCAAATATAATCTTATTACATTTTACTTTTCTCATAATCTTTCTTGTTAGTGTGTGTTTCTCCGTTTACCCATTTGTATTTTGTATTAATGCGACATGAGCTTTGTGTTTTGGATCTCTGTTTCACTGCAGCACGGCCAGTTTGCCTACAAATAAAATGATTCATAATATTTGCCAAAACAAAAGGACGGGGTCAACCCTCGGTTGGTCATTCAGGCTTACAGCTGCAGCACTTGCACTCTAACAATCCCAGATGTTAGTGAATTAAACAGTTACTGCATTATGTAAGATACCTAACACTCACAGCTATTCCTGTTTTATAACTTCCATTTAAAAATGTTTGAATATGTAAGTCTTTACTTAGTGATGCTTTAATGCATTCTCTGGTTCCAGCGCTTTTACTGTTGCAGCTGATTTATACACTCTTTATACACTCTTTACCCCGGCATCACACGAAACATTAAAGACACTATATGTCTTTGACAGGCATTTTATAGCACAGTTTTAAGAACAAAGAACTTTTCTGTTCACTTTCAGCATGTTTAATCTGGTTATCCATACTCATTAACACCATTCCTTCCAGATACAGAAGGGCCTTTAGTCTAAAGAAATATATTTGATTTCATCTACACAGATATTATTTGATTTGTCGCTCCCCCTGACATCGCCATGCGCACAACAAACTCAAAGAGAGCCGCAAGCAGGGACATCACAAAGGACTGAATGTGAAAAAAGCATATTGAGGCAAAATAAAAGGGGGGGCATTTATTTTCAGGGGGAGAAACTATTCTCACATGAAGGGCACGATGGGATTTTGTAATGGTGTGAAGGAAACTTCATCTGCGTAGTTCCCCTAAGGCTGCAAGCTGATAAAAACATTCAACTCAGGACGTCAGAATTAGATGTGAAAATGTGTCCTCGGGTGCAGGCTGAAGTTATAGCGCGTGTTCTAGAAAGACAAATTATGTTTTTAATCTACTTTCATGAAGAAATGTGATCAAATGCGCAATTGGGTCAGTAAGTGTGTATGCGTGTTTGTTAGTGATGTTAGATGCAAACAGAGACACAGCGAATGAGTCCCGAGGGGGCAGTCAGAATTCTGTGAATGAATTCCTCTCCTGTACCAAAGCCTTCTGCTTCTTCTGGGTATAAATGTGCAACAGTCAAGTAATGACAAGCAAATCTGCTTTACATTTTACTCCTCGACAATTTAGAATTTTACTCCACTGCACTTTTGAGCACTCTTTAGCTTGAGGTAATAACTATTAACAAAATAAAATGTGATGCACTGCTACGGATGAAACCACCAAAGAGTATATACAAACAGCTGCAGGAGAAAAATGTTCCTTGCTATTTAATGCATCAGTAATAATATAATGTGTAATATTGCAAGTACTTTTGCTCCTGCAGGACTTAAGGTGTGCATGTTGCTGCGTATAAACTTGCATCCATCACCACATTTAACAACTCCACTTATCCCGCTTGTTTCCCCGTCTTCCTGTCATTTCTAATAACGGAATCAAGCCAAGACAGAAACAGGGTTACGTCCCTCTTCTCTTCTCTCATCTTAAGGATGGATCTGAGATCTGAGAGACGAGTGAAAAAATTCATATAAATCGAGTGGCGAGGAGACAATGTCCTGAAGGTGTGAGACTGAAGGAGGCTGGGGGGGGGGGGTGTATGGTGCAGGAACATGCTAGAGGAAAAAGGCGTGTTCCCCTTTGGCAGCGTGGCGCGGTGTGAATCCACCGGTGCCATCCGATGCCTGTTTGTGACAGTGCAGCAGTGTGCGGCAGACGCTGAGAAAAGATCTGGTGGCTATAAATAGGCGGCGTGTTAAAGAGGCACATTGTAAATAAAGTGCTCTGGTGTGGTGTCACTTTACACCCCCGCCACCTCCACCCCCTCTTGGTCTCAGACCCAGGCTCTACCGGACTCCTCTTAACAGTTTCATTATGCCAGAGTGCGTCATGAGCTCTGGAAAAAAAGAAAGGAAAAAAAAGAAAGAAAACACAGGAAGAAAGGGAGAAAGAAAGAAATGAAAGACGGGGGCTGGCAGTGGTGTGCATGGGACAGAGTATGCTCAAGGTGTGTGTGTGTGTGTGTGTGTGTGCGTGTGTGTGTGTGTGCGCGCGCGTTGTTATGTAACTGAGGCCAGGATTCCCCTGAGTCCTCTGGTGTTTGCAGGTTTGGGAAGCTTTAAGTCCAAGAGAACACCTCCATCTCCTCTCCTCTCGCCTCCTTCTCCTCTCGCCTCCCTTCCATCATAGACCAGATGAGAAAGTCCTTTACCGGGTGTGGTGTGGTCCTGGGCCAGGACTCCCTGAGTCCTCCTGTGTTTGCAGGTTTGGGAAGCTTCCTAAAGAGAACAGAGGCGTACTGAGAGGAAGGTGATCTGCTCCCCTCTCCATCCCCTCCTGTCTCCCCCCTTCCATCACCTTACCTCATGTCTCCTCACCCTTTCCTTCTCTCGTTACTTCCATCATCTTCTCTCAATCCTTCTCTCCCTCTTCTCCTCTAATTTTTCTCTCTCTCCTGTCTCTATATCCTCTGTCTTCTTTCTCCCCCTTTGCCTCTCCTCTCATTTCCTCGTTTCCTCTCCTCAAGCGTTCTATTCCATCTTCTTTTCCCGTAACTTCTATCGCCTCCACTTGTCTCCTCTCCTCTCTCCTCCCATCCTTCTTCTTCTTGCTTTGTCTCCATTTTCTCCTCATAAACCTGATAAGAAAGGCCTTTGCTGGGTGTGGAGTGGTCTGTGTGTAGGCACATACTCATTGTGTCCACTGTGGGTGTAGGTGTGTGTGTGTGTGTGTGTGTGTATGGGTGTAGCTGTGTATGGGTGTGTGTGCGTGGGTAGGTGAATTCCTCTGATCGCATATAAAATCCTTCCTATGACATCACAAAGTGACGTCCCTTGACATTCAAATGTCCGGTAAGGCAGTGTGTGTGTGTGTGTGTGTGTGTGTGTGTGTGTGTGTGTGTGTGTGTGTGTGTGTGTGTGTGTGTGTGTGTGTGTGTGTGTGTGTGTCTATGCTTGCACATCTGGCAAGGATTTTCAAGAGATTTTTCCCCTTCGTTTCTTTTCAGCTTGAACAAGCGACTTCTTTACAAGACAAAAGTCGGATACATGCAGTCTCTCTCTCTCTCTCTCTCTCTCTCTCTCTCTCTCACACACACACACACACACACACGCACACACACTATGTGACGCAACAGCTACTGGTCATGTTCCCAAGGTCCTGTTCTCAGAGCAGTCTGACTGGAGGCCTTTGTGTGCGCTCACTTTAAAAATAAAACTGGAGCAGGGTTACCACGCACACACAAAGGCGCGTACACACGCTCACTCGCTCTTTGTGCCTGAACTAAGCCTGACCCAAGGTGGAAAAGGAGCCCACTGCCAACTCATGATGCCGTTTAAGTAAAGTGTGTGTGGATGTATGTGTACTGCCATACTGTATTCATGTGTGTATTATTCCACTCAGCCTCCTCCTTCAAGTGTAATTATGGGCTTGTGTAACCCATGTGTATATGAGCACACACACACACACACACACACACACACACACACACACACACACACACACACACACACACACACACACACGTGCCTTGAACATGATCACACCACCTGTCATTTTACGGTGGTGCACAGAAACACGATCCCCCACAAATTACAGGGCCCTCATTAAACGCGTCAAACTCTTCATAACTCCTCATAACTTGAGGAGCCTTTCTGCTCTGACAGTGTTACTTACTGACCCTCTCCAGGACTCCCGTTACAGTACTGCAGCAACATCCCGGATCCTGGGAGGAGTTCAGGATCAGAATAGTTTCACCATAACTTCCACCGCTGACATGTCATCACGGTCAGCTGCACATCACAAAAAGACATTTGACAGAATCGCCATTATAAGATGATGTCCAGTAGGACGAGCTGAAACTCTAACAGCCTTGACGTGATGACTTCTTTAGGAAGTTTCCAACTTGAAATTGCACATATTGAAAACAAGGCAATGGCGCTAGTTTTATCTTAATCCACGGCATAGAGTAATTTGCGTGTTGAAGATCCCTCGGAAAACTTGAAAGTTGCAATTTGAGGTTTAAGAGCAGGTTTTCACCCGCCAGCAGTGGTACGCCTTCTGGCAAAATTTTCATCCAAACGATGTCAATTATCGTGAAAGCACCTCGAGTCCTTACACGTCCATCACTGACAGCCACACAGGAGTTCAAAAACTTCACTGTGCCATGTTTTACCAATTGAGAAACCCTCAACTCAAGATGCACTTAATTAGCTTTGTCTCCTAACTCCGAGTTCCCCTTGCCTTCTCCATTAGCTTCTACTCCAAAAACACCTCAGCCACAAATGAATCACTGCCTTCCTGAAGGCTTCCAGGCTGCATGTCACAACAAGTACAGATGATAGTGAGAGCTCTCGCCGCAGATTAGCAATCCTTTGCCACAACAAGGCCCCAGAGTTTCACTGCAATGATAATAAAGGAGGCAAATGTAAATGGAGTCAATTGGTGAAAAAAAAGAGATAGAAAAGTCCCCCTTTAAATATCCCCTTTACATTCATTTTTCAGTTATTCCGAGTCAAGGGTCAAAATAAGATTTCAAATATTCCTTTTTCCTCATTTTTAATTCTATTTTAAAACCTGTTTGAGCTATTATGCACTTTTATATGTCTATATATTAGTTGTTGATATCCATTTTCAATTCCATCTCTTGATTGATGACATAAATAGATGACATTTTGATAAACAAATTGCTTCATAAGCATTTGTAAGACTCCCAGAGCGTTCAGCCCCATCCCTTTGAATGAAAAATATCACTGCTCTGGTTTCACGTAACGTAGCGTGATCCCTGGCGGGTCAGCAGTCAGGCCGCATCACAAGGCAACCCCTCCTCCGGACACTCGGAACCCTTCCAGGGATCCAAATAACCGGCAGGACCTTCAGGGGGGGGACACCTGCTGAATCAGGCGCTTCTACGCCACAGAGTGTGATGGAAACTGATCCACTAATATCAGTCGTGTGGCTATTAGTGTCCTGTACAAACACTCTGCTGTCTGTTAATACTGTAACCTGGCACACACACACGCGCTGCTCTATAAAAGCACACTCACGCGGTGGCTGTCACACATACCTGATCTGGTTTCAGCCGCACAAACCATCCCGGCGACTCATTATACAAGCAGGCATGGGCCCACATATGCAGATACGCACCGCAAATACACACACACACACACATTAGTTGGCCAGCTCTCAGTAGTGTCCCGTTCAGCAGACACTTGAAAGGACACCCTGGAGAGGGGTCCTTTTCACAGTAATAGTGCCCGGCAGCACTTAGCGCAGCCCCGGCGGCTCACTCCCACTGTAGTGAAGGGGATGAGGGTTCTCAATTCCATGGCAGCCTCCTCTCCTCCTCCCGCTGAGTGGGGGGAAGAAGAGTCTCTCATGGACACAGCACTCCACCGGCTGCACACTCACGCGCACTCCAGAGCACTCACTTATCCGTCGACCACCGACGAGTACCAGATCTCAACTTGGAGTGAACGAACAAGTGGGAATTGGCGATGAGTGTGAAATATTTCTGATTATATTCAGATGGCTCACACTCAAAACGCTGGAACTCAACAAGCAAATGAGCACGAGCGGATTGGAAAAAATGCATTGCCCAGCATACACATGGGTGTTACAAAAAGAAATAAAAATCATTATACAGTGTGTTAGTAAGCTGTTGGGCTGCCACATACTGACAGCATTGGAATTATCCTCCAGGCAACATCTACTGTTTACCTTCAGATTGTCCTGAGTTGTTCCTCATATTATTATGAACCACCGTTCACAGGCAACCTTCAAACTCATGGATAGTCCAAATAGATCCTATTCTATCGTGTCACTGGTGGCTGAGAGCTTTTTAATGCAGTGCCGATTCTGTCACGAATCTCCCAAAGGTGTTCAATTGGGTTATTGGGTTATTGGGTTATGGGGTTAAGATCTGGTGAGTGCAAAGGCCATCACACACATTTCCACTCACTCAACCATTGGGGAATCTCTCATCATGCATGGAAACATCTGCATTTGTTCCTATATAATCCATTCTACACTATCTGGTTTTACTTGCACACAAAACTCTACATACTTATTATATTTATATTCAAAAATCAGTCGGATGTTTGCTGACCCATCGTTTGGGCTAATTCCCTTAGTGCCTCCTTAGAGAAGTATTAAAAGGTTTTTGACAAAGGTGATTGGAAGAAACAGTTAGGCGAGGGTAATTTCCTGTTTAGACATAACAGCGGCAGGTTTCTGAGTGTGGTCCTTAACACCAGGAAACACTTTTGGGACGATGTGGAACACTGAACATCCTGGGCCGACCCCCTTAACGCTCCCCCAGCTGAATGGGAGCAGATCCATGCAGCCAGGTTCCACAATCGGCATATACACGCCCACGCTTCTGGCATGAGATATTCCACAATCACATATGGGTGCACTGTAGTGTTTGGGTGTCCACATACCTTTGGCCATGTATTGTAGCTGCTACCCCTATCAAGGGATAAACCTGTGTCTGTACCAGCTGACTCTGTTGTGTTGTGTAAACACAGGCGAGTGCCGACCCTCACTTTACCCTCATTGTGGAAAAATGAACCCGAGAGGCTGTGGGTTGGACACGGACAGGCGTGAGCACAGCGTGAGGGTAAGCGGAGCTATGGCGTAAACCTGTCTTTCAACAGGTTATCTTTAATCTCTCCCTCCGTCTTCCTTCCTCTCAGCCTTCCTGGCACATATTCTATAGGTGTGCGTTTGCCAGCTCAGCATCGCCATTGGAATTCATCACGCGAGGTTCGGTGCGGCCGGGATTACAGCAGCATTCCCTGCTGCTCAGTCACGACGTAAATTCAGCTCATCCAAGTGGATATCTGGGCTTTCTGGTCTGTGTAGTTCTTGGCTCAGGATCTAGACAGGATGAGCATAATACTAAGACTTTAGGAATCAGGAAGATAGTTCCTGGGATGCCTGGAATTCCTTCCGGAAACTTTGCTGTCTGACATAGAGGGTGCATTAAAGTCCAGCGGACTGTGTGTGTGTGTTTGAAACATAGAGAGTGAAAGTGAGTTACAGCTACCATCTACCTCTCTCTCCCTTCCTTTTGAGGCCAGAGCCGGCTGCATCTATTCACGAGAGTAGAATTATGGGACAGTTATTCGGAGGAGCCTATTATGGTATGAGGACACAACATGTCTCACTCCCACACACACACACACACACACACACACACACTCGTTACACCATCGCAGGTGATGGGAATCAGGATGTTCCAGTGTTATCAGACCAGAATGTGATGATGCTGTGGATTCCTCGCATACCCAAGTGGTCAGGTTTAATCCTCGCTATAGACGAGTTGCAGATGATTGTCTAATAGCAGTCCGACGTCCAATAAAACATAATCTACGATTGGGCCATTGCACTCATGAAGTCATGCAGCGGAAAAAGGAACGCGGCTCACAGATGAAAGGAATGCAGAGGGACGGAGGCCGAATCTGCCAGATTAGAGACACACTTTCTTCGTTGCTTGTACCATCAGTTCAAAAAAACATTTCCTGCATGTCGACACCAGAGACAGAT
>NC_139937.1:4459708-4669708 GCF_963514095.1 Eutrigla gurnardus | reverse complement strand
GCGGGCACAACGAACGCTCCTTTTCATGAGCGTTGTTGCAGAAGTGGACGGTGGCGCTGACATATTGTCCCCGCCGGCGGGCGTGCGTTTGTTTGTTTATGCGGTGCATTCACGTGAGTGTGACTTCAACGTTTGCGGTCCAGTTTGTCACATGGAAGAGGATGGGCCATTGTGCTCAATCACGGCGGCTCAAACAGCCGTTAAAACGGTATGCAGGGTGTGTGTGTGTGCAGAAGGGATTAAAGAGAATAGAACAGCTCTGCAGAGCCTCACTACACACCGAGTGTTAGTGAAGAGCCTCTGTATGGACTTGTGGCCTTGTTTGGAGTGTGCCTCATTCTGGTGTGTTGTTTGATGAAGAGACTCTTAGAGAACACACATATGCACGCACACACACACACACACACACACACACACACACACACATACACGCACACAACAAATGGTATCAATGGTTTTCTAGCACATGGACGTGAATGCCTGTTTGGTGGATGAAAGCAGCATCCCAAGGTCTTCCATCCATCTATTGTTCTGCATTCCCCTTAATAATTTCCATTGTGTGTATGTCTGCGACTATTCCTGGCATGTGATTAGGAGGTTTGTGTGCACGGAGCCTTTGCGTAGGGGAAAGTCTCTTACCCTGGCTAAGCTCTGGGTTTCCGGTTCGCTCTCTGCAACTCTGCTGACGGAGTGAAAGCGGCTTCTTGGCTTCTTCCTCGTCTTTGTTGACTCACCGGACAGGCAGCGTGTACGTCCACAAAAATAGCAAGGGGGATCCTTTGTGCGTACAAGGTTTCCTCCTGATACGCAGGCGCAGTGCACCTTTGAGCCGGGAATCACCCGGATTACCTGGCCGATCCATCCACTAATAGGTGGATCAGCATTTGTCCCAGAAGGCCCAGCTGCAACTAACTAACGTCGTAATTAGATTAGTGTGTGTGTGTGTGTGTGTGTGTGTGTGTGTGTGTGTGTGTGTGTGTGTGTGTGTGTGTGTGTCAGGGTTTCCCCAGCTTACCGTGGCCCCGTTGCGTATAGTAAAGCTGCTGGTGACGTCACTCTTTAAGACAGCTGTACGGTCGCCGGTGTGACCCCCAGGCCTGCTGCCATGACAACGCCAAACAGCGACACGTGTGTGACGTCACTGAGCAAGAAGAGGAAAGACACAGAGGAAAAGATTAATTTGGCGGATGGCATCCAACCAGGCAAAGTTGGTAACGATGAGTGTGGGGACAGATCTTCCTGTGTGGGACAGCCCAAGAACCCCCCCCCCCCCCCCCCCCCCCATTACATAACCCAGTCAGTTAAGTTCTACTTGGGACCACAAACTTTTTATGAGGACAGTTTAGTCAGCCATGTCATGCGGAGAAGCACCGGGGCAACAAGAGGGTATAGATAAAGGATGGAGGGAGGGTTTCTCTTGAGCATCCTAAAAGGATCAAATCTAAGTAGATCTACCGTTTCTTTGTATGATCCATATTTGGATCATCATCATGCACCAAGCATCACGTCTTTATGCCCTGGATGCACTGGAACCCAGAACACAAACCCATTTTCACTAAGGGCCCGCACACAGACCCTTCTCATGACTGTGTGTGGTATCAGCATCCGCGATGTTCTTGAAGGAACAGTATGTTCTTCTAGTCCAATGCATGAGGCTGTGGTTTACGCGTGTCATAAAGAGCTCTCTGTGTGTCTGTCCTTATGTGCTCTACAAACCATCAACCAACACCGAAATAATGCCGTTCTTAATATGACAGAGCTTTTTCAGTGTTACTTAAGTATGCAATAATGCTTTAACTCAGAATCCCCCCCTCTGCTACCTGAACAATGCGGTAAATAAAAGTCTGACTCTAGTTTGCTCCCGTGTTTGCATGTGTGGGCGAGTGAGTGGGGGCAGGGACGGTGAATGTGCCAATCCATGAGCCCCATCGACAGAAAAACGACTGTTCCTCAACCGGAAAGAGCATTGGAGGAGAAACACTCAAACTGGATGTCCTCAGAGCAGTTCAAACACACACATCTACACACAACACACGCAGCTGGCAGGCGAAGATGTCAATACTGGATTTTGGCAAACATCGGAGACAGAGCAGACGGAGAACTTGTTCTAAAAAATCATAAAAACTTTGTTGCAGGTTGTTTTGATATATGTTTGACATGTTTGAATGAATTACCAAACACAATGACATGTATTTATTAATGTAGCTGATTCTCTCTAAAAACATTTCCCTCAATATAAACGGCTGTCTGGTCCCTACTGAACATCACAAGTTGGTCCTGCAGCCTTTGTGTGTTTTTGAGTTTAAAGCATAAGACTTCTAACAGGGCATAAGTGAAATACATGTGTGTTAAAGGGTCCATTCTCCCATATAAACATATGTTCTCCCTTCTTCTCTCCTCTGATGTCTGTTCATTCAGATTGGCTCATAATTCACCTCATGGATAAATTCTAAGAACTGGAGACCAGACTCAAAAATGACACTGATTCATTTGAATGTAAATCGCTCAGACTAGAAAATAAGCCAAAAAAATGTTGTTGCTTCTGCATTGTGGAGCTCACTGCACATGCGCATTAGTTTCTTTTATTCATTTGAAAAAGATAAACAAGGACATTGTTTGCATTTTGAGGCATCTTGTTGACAGTTTTACAGACATTTCTTTTATCATAGTTGCCAGTAGGAAAAGGCTTTTTTTTTTTTTTTTGCAATACCACAGATGACCACTGGGACAAATTGGCAGCAAGGCACAGGGGCAGCATCCAGTTCACTTAATATCCAGTATTTACATTGGTGTGACGACACGCCCACACACAAAAAAAGAAATCCCTTTTCTAGGCTTTTGCAAAGATTTAAAAAAATACAAGCTGAACAAAAATGTATGATACAGAGACAAATACAAAGCATTTTTTTTGTGCCGCAGTTTGCCCCTGAGGCAAATTGCCAGCAGGGCTGACTGGCAGTATTCAGCACCGTATCCAGTAGAGATTTCCACCCCAGCGCAAAGCAGGTCAGTGGAATTCAGTCCGTGATGCTGAATTGAAGTTGACACTAAATAAATAAACCACAAGATAGCTTAAGAAACAGTGTTCTCTTCACTCTGGATAATCCACAGATGACACTGGTTAACATTCAGCGGGACAATGATTTCAGTCAAAAGAGCTTCCAAAAAGAAATCCCATTCACTGCTAATATAATGGAGGAGCCAGGAATCTCAGAGGCAGATAAAAACATAGCACACTCAAACGGAGTTTAACTGTGATATAAAATCTATGACAGTATGATTATCATGCATGCATGTGCGCTCCTAGTGTTTGTGTTTTTAAGCGCCGTATGGGTCTTGTTACCACAGATCTTTTATGGCATGCTCATTAAACATTCAGCTCTTCATGCAAACTGTCCAAGAACCAACACAACACTACGGGGAATTCAGACACGAGGCCTCGACTTTCCGCACGTTGCATTTCATCCACGTCACATAACAATAGGATGAAGAGAACGTAACCGCGACCCCCACGCTGGGCGACACAACCTGTCCTTAAGCCCAAATCCCTTCAAGCCTGACTCATTCACACATCAATCACACATCAATCACACGCCTTCTCCACGCAGACCACTACCACACACACACACACACACAAACACACACACAAGCATGTAAGTACAGCACATGGGTAATTAGGTACAGGACTGTACCCGTCCTCTGTTATTTTCATCCAAAAGAAAAAGACAACCTCAGGCTTTACATGCAAACATTATCCAAAGTGTGGTGGATTCATTTAGAAGAGGTGAGCGTTGAAGGCCTTCCAGCGTGTCTGTGCATACATACAAGCACATGTACACATGCTGCATGTGCAATATGTTCCAGGCCTCGTGGAAGTTACACAAACACTCCTGACGGCATTCACAAAACCACTTCAATATGCAGGTGGAGCAACCGACTAACAAATCACAGAGCTGATAGTTCAATATTCCAAAAGTGGCATTAAGATAACAGATGTGAATATAAACATCAACTTGAACAGGGTTTTTAAATAACTCAGCTTAGACAACGTACGATTGTTTATTGTTTGACTGTTTATTGACTGTTTAAAATGGGTGAAAGTCAGATAAGTGAAATAGGAAAATTGTATGGAAGTCACATTACAATTATATATAACAATCGAAGACAAACCTAACCTGTTGATTAAAATACTTTGTTTACTACCTTGTTTCCTGAATAATGAAGTGATCAGTCTGCCGGTCCTGGAAACAACAAATCGAGTTGGAAACAGGACTGAATGATGCAGGAAAATATCTAATTGTGATAACTTTGACTGATATAGCAATTGAGATATAATTTGATATTAAAGATACATTTTATGTAATTATTCTTGAACAAAGATTTTTCCTGAGTCAAATATGATGTATAGGACATCTCTGCGGTGTCTTTTAAAAATATTACAGGAGGAACAATAAAAAATTGTATTTTTAAAATTACAATTGCAGTAGGCTGAGTTTGATCAAATTATTAACTGTTATGCCCAAATTAAGAATAAAACAAAATCTAAATGAAAATCAATTAAAACCCTTTTCAGTTTTTTTTAAGTAAAAAGGGAAACATTTGAAAACAACCATCCTTATATATGCTCATATACGCAAAAATATTAGTAGTCAACCATTCAGTCTTTGTTTCGTTGAATGATGTTGATATGAAGCTGCTGCAGCTGGATTTTGAAATAGAAATGTGTTCATTCTGCCCTGGGCTGTGAAATATCATTTGGAAATAACAAACATTTAACTGCTTTCTCACCCTTGCAAACAGGAAGTTGTTTTTTTGTATCAATTACTTCGGAGAAGCCTGCTGAGATACAACACTCTGGCCCACATGCATATACGTGCGCACACACACACACACACCCACAAAAAGAGAAAAAAACACATTCACAACTACCTCAAAGACGCAAAGCCTTTGCCATTGAGAGGAGAGCCTCAGCCAATGAGAGGAAGCAGGGCGATAGAAGAGGAAGTAAGTGTGGTCACACTGTATGTGTTCATCATCAGCACCGACAGAAATAGCTCCGTCAGAGAGTAAACAACACATCCCATTCATAAAAAAAAAAAAAAAAAAAAAACAGCCAGCGAACGCCTACTTCCCTACAGTGGGACGAGGCAAAGCGAGAGATAAAGACGGAGAGGAAAACAGACAGACGAGTGCACGTTGAGACAGACACTGTACAGAGACAGACAAAAAGAGAGACGGAAATACAGACTCGTACACAAAGAAAGCAACAAAAGAGAAGAGTGAGACTAGAAAGAAAGCCTGATGATGCCATCACATCCCCGTCACTGCTGGTTCCACTTCTTTGGTTCGGAAAACACCACAAGCCTACGTCACGTGGTGAGACACCACTTTCCAACTCTCACTCCTCTCAGTCAGTCAGTCAGTTGCACACACACACACACACACACACAATGACACACACAAATGCACACTCACACACACATGGTTACCACGCAATGCCAGATAAGGAAATTGTTCAGCTTTGTTCAGTTAGATGCATCTAGGTGTGTGCGTGTGTGTGTGTGTGTGTGTGTCAGAAAGAGGAAGTGATGCAATGGCAGGTGTATTTTTAGAAAAGAGCGGAAGTGTCCGATTGCTCAAGATTAGCACATAGCCAAATTACAGGCACACTGACATGGAGGAGCAAGCAGTGAAAGTGCACACTTCCATGCAGCAAACACTCACACTGACTCTCCACGGTGGATCTGGTGCAACGTGTTGAAGGTAACGCTCTTCTGAAAATGCACAGACCTGCAGCCAACAGAACATCCTCAGGTCATAAGAAACTGGCTTCCATATGCAGACACACCGTCTCAAATCAGCATCACCGAATCAACCAATCAACCGAAAACAAGCCGCGAGGCTACCAGGTGATAATAAAGCCCCGTCATTGCATTACTGATGTCATATGACTGTCATGGCACTGAGGACAGAGTGGGTGTTTTCACTTCCATTTACATCACATGACATGAAGTATGAAACCAGCAAGTGAGACTCGAGTGGGCGACGTTGTCACCACCTCGATCACCGGACCAGAAACCCACTCTCTGTGACGACAGGGTTCAGAGGAAAAGATGGCAGATTGTCTGGGTGATCCCCCGTCCTACGGTTTAAACCTCAACCCCCGCAGGAGGACACAGAACCGGCCTTTCATGCAACACGTAGGTGTCATCCAGTCTGTTCTGCATTTTTGTTTTTCACTGAAAAACTGGTGAAATACAGTTCAAACGTGTCTGTTTCAAACCGTCATCTATAATCCACAGAGTCTTTATATTGTTGGCTACCATTTCTATATCGGTTTTTAGATTTGTTTCCATGTGTTTTTAGAATGAAGGTGCACAATTACTACACACTGTAGGTAATCAATTGCACACAACTTCAATTTAATTACTAGAACATGCTCATGATTTTCTAAGTCAATGAATTTCAGAGTCCCAACATCACCAGGAGCAGCGTTACAGTCCGGCAGGGGCGAGAAAGAAATCTGGAGCAGACCAGGCTCTTGGGTTCCATCTGCACTTGGTGTTGGTAGTAGTATCAGCAGTAGTAGCTTTATGTCTTCACATGAAGTTACAAACATGTACTTCTTGGAATACTCTATGTACTGCATCCAAGGAACATTCAATTCACAAGTTACGTACGTATGTTGTCTGAAAATCAAAACCAGTGGAATCAGGAAACAGCCGTCATGTCAAATATAATGATGATGCTGCAGTTTCTTACATTTGAAATGGTTGTTGTTGGCATTTGATGTCGTAAGTCGGAGTTCCCCAGAAACGCATGCAAAGAAGGAGTTTTGAAAATAGTTCTGTTCCGAAGCCGCATTTCAACACAAGGATGACAATACAGATAATTCAGTATCCGCCATGATGATCACATGTCTCAATGACTTTCAAGTCTCTTCAGGAAAAAGACATTGCTTTAGGTGCTTTCCATTGATTTTAAATGGCAAGTTATAGAAGATAGGGAGTATCGTTTTGCCTGTGAATAAAGCTGTAATGTCTTCTGTGGCTGAGCTTAGTCAAGTCTGAGATACTCAAATGAAATTACCCAACTGTCTGAGCTTAAACAGGAAACATACAATACACACTGGAGATGTGGAGTTTGATAGTGCAACAATGTAGCAAGTGATCCAGTGTTTTTGGAGGTTTGCCCATACAGCCACTCGGTCTCAGTCTCTGTATTTTTTCTCGGCCATTTAATGCTTAAATCTGACAGTGTTAGTGGAGAGTGACAGCAAACGTAGGGAAAGATTTGGGCCAGGGACTCATTCAGAGCATTTGTACCCATTCACACCCACATCTGGGTGAATCTCCGGGGCACGTTGACAATTGCAAGAATCTTGCAGCTCCCCCAGCTTAATGAGGGTGTAACAGTAAATCACAGAGGTGCCTTTTTAAAGGATTAAAGTGATTAAAATACAAGTAAATATACCGCCAGAAAAGAGACAAATGTTTCCTGGTGTTCTGAGTGCAGGATATCATGCCACGGGAGGAAGAACGAGAGACGGAGGATGTTTGCCATGCAGAATACAAACACACAACAACCAACGCATTAAAACATGCGCACACTTACCACGAGGTACAAGGGCCAATCCCCTCGCACCCCGCCGGTGTATCTCTGGGGGGGTTTAATGGACGCACTCACTCACCCCCACACTTTCCTCCCTTAAGCTCATCTTCCACTACCCATGTGCTCCCACTCCCCTCTTTTTCCCCACTCCACTAGTGTTTTCCACCCCAGTGGAAACAAGGAGGGGTAGGTGGCGGGGCCGCTCACCAGCGTCTACCATGCACACAGGAAAATGGGTCAGATATAGCAATGAATGAGTGTTGGCCCTCTGTCTCCACCGTGGAGCAGTGTACGTGCCGGGGGGCAGAGTGTGTGTGTGTGTGTGTGTGTGTTTGGAGGTGACTAGGGTGAGCTGGTGGTGAGAACCCCTAGGGTGGCAGCACCTTCAGACATGCTGCTAGCTGCCTCTCTCTCAAAGACACAATTCATGAAAAAAACAAACTGGCTATCATCAATATAACTTGAACACATTTTTAAAGAATTCAGAACTATCTTCCAGCATTTGGTTTTATATTTTATGATTGTCTACATGTTAAAAGAAGACAACATTTAAAGACATAAAAGGACTTGAGCTTTCTTAAAAGTAGCTGAGATTCAGGCCCTCATGTCTTCATCATTCTGACAGGGTACACACTAATTATATCTCATAAACAAGTAACTCTATTTTGACACTCAAAACACAAATCCGTCATATACGTTGTTGTTGTGTGTGGGCGTCTTTGTGAGTGTGTCTGTGTGTGTGTGTGTGTGTGTGTGTGTGTGTGTGTGTGTGTGTGTGTGTGTGTGTGTGTGTGTGTGTGTGTGCATGAGCTATGTGTGAATGGTGTTGATGCGTGGGAGACAGTTACGTGTTTTGGCTTACAACATGGCTGTCGATTGCTTGAGTTGTCATGACGATTTTTAGTAGGACTTCACCATGGTGACCATCACTGGACACACAAGCACTATTTTTATCCGTGCATTGGTATATTTTTTTTTAATAAGTGAATGACACACTTTTGTCTATTTTATTCATGTTTCACACAAATGCAGTTCTTCCCTAAAACAGCGTTTTTGTCGAATCAGCTTCTGCTGCCACATGATCTACTGATCCTTTTTAAACGTGGAGCAAAACTGCTTTTAATACAAACATTAGGACATGAACTGGAGGTCTTCAGTACTAGGACCAGGAGGTCGGGTTCCGTCCTATAACATTATCACGGTGTTTAGTGGTAAGGGGTCTGCAGTAAGACGGGCAGCCTGAGGCAAGGCCGATGGGTGGAGCAGCACTGGAAGACGGACACCGGGCAGGAACTGGTGAGACGTCCTCTGCCCTCTGACGCCGGGCAGCAGAGACTCTGGTTCGCTGGGCTGGAGGCGAGCTAGCTGATTACCAGAGGCTGCATTAAGTAAATATTTTCAGATATTGAATGTGTTCCCCATTTTGATGGACTGCAGACCTTGGAGCATGTCTGTGACCACCACATCTCACAGAGCAACTCACACTGAAAGCTCATTGGTGGTTGAAAAAATGGGAACAGTGGAAGACTGATCAGGCTAAGTAAACACAGGTGATCCACAGGGGGGGGGGGGGGGGGATCACCAAGACAGGAAGTCAAACAAACACAGGACACATGAGGCAGGGATTACAAAATAAAACAGGGATTGAAAACGAAAGTCCAGGGGGGATTTGCCACATTAGGCTTCATCGTAGCAATGTCACCAAAGTACCCAAATAATGTTGTGACAACAATTATGACCACAACTATAAATAGTGAGTCAAAATGAGAGCCCAATGGTAATAAACCTTACTGTCTCTTTTAAAACAGAACGTCATTACCCATTCTTAGGTTTAACCTTCCCTCCTGATCTTTCATCTCTAAAGCCAGAGACAACACTGGGTTAAACTTTAAAGTTCAACATTTTCACTTCATCATCAAACAAGTCTACGGGCTTTCTGGGTCACTAGTATGTGTAACAGTGCAACTCGCCCCCGCGTCACACATTTTTACACTGCGGTGACGAGAAAGACGTAAGAGTGCTACCGTAGGGCAGGAGGTCGCAGATCACTTGACCTTTTTGACCACGACTCTCTGTGACACGGAGAGCAAAAGTCACCCACATAGTATCTCTCACATGCACTCAGACGTCAGACAATCACACGCAGGAAGGTCCTGACATCATGGCTGACATGACAGCTAAGCAGGAACAGCTGTCTAGTAGTTACAGGCCACACCACAGGAGAGTGACGCAACAGTGTGTGAGAGCATAGGAGTGTGTGTGTGTGTGTGTGTGTGTGTGTGTGTGTGTGTGTGTGTGTGTGTGTGTGTGTGTGTGTGTGTCAGCGTGCGTGTGTGTGTGTGTGTGTCAGCGTGCGCGTGTGTGTGTGTGTGTCAGCATGCGTGTGTGTGTGCACTGTATGAGAATCGAGGTCAGCAGTGCGTCGGTACAGCATAGAGAGCACTGGCGTGGTCAGCGTGGGAGAGATGAGTCACAAGGTCAAACTGAAGTTGCATTCCAGTGACGACAGAAGAAGAAGAAGAAGAAGAAGAAGAAGAAGAAGAAGAAGAAGAAGAAGAAGAAGAAGAAGAAGAAGGAGGAGGAGGAGGAGCAAAGAAGTCAGATAAAGTAGAGAAAAAAAGGCAGATTTGACGGACAGACTGGGGCGGTTCATGTTTCAGTGATTTGATAGTGGACTGAAAGAACAGATCTTGTGAAGTGTGCGATGAGGTTAGATCAGCACGAATGGACGATGTGTTTCCGTGCTTCGCTGTGCTACGTGTTCATGTTGCGTACAGGACGTGGTGTGTGAATGGTCCACTCCGCTGGGGAAAAAGAGGGAATCCTGCCCAGACATTCCATGGCACAGATTCCCAAAGAGTTTCCACTACGAGTGAGACACACACTCTCACACACACACGGTGCCACTCAGGATGGATTCCTGTCTAATGTACAATGGGAAACAAAGAGAGGCCCAGAACAGACACTCTGACCTCTGACAGCAGTATATTAGCGCCATGACGAGTGACAGATAAGCCCTCAATCGGTCTGTTAATGCAGCGAACTAAGGCTTATTACCGCAGCCTTCCCCAGGATGCAAATGTCGGGGACTTCCCATAATGCAAAGTGAGGGCAACACCTCTGACATACAAGAGAGACTCATGTCTCCAAACTGAAGTTCAGCCTGAAATATACAAATACATGAACAGGTATTTTGGGAGTTTTAAAGTCATCATTTAAAATAACCCACTTAACGAGCCTCAGCCAGTACGGTAACATCATGTGACTAGTCACAAGACTGCAAGCAAATATTGTACAGTAGATAACATAAGGCCATACACAGAGGGTAAACAAAATGTAAAGATTTAAGCTTCACCAAAGGTGAGACTTATGGACGGGATCCTGGATTGGATTGGTTTAAGAATTATTGAGACCCTTCATAATAAAAAACTAACATTCTACTCATTCATTTCGCATTCTGCTCCCAAATTTCATTGGAAACCAAAAATGTCAACCTCATGATCAGTGTTGGGCGAGTTACTCTAAAAAAGTAACTAGTTAAAGTACTAGTTACTTCTCCCACAAAGTAACTAAAGTAGTTACTGAGTTACAAATTCTAAAAGTAACTAGTTACTTTGGAAAGTAACTATTGCATTACTTTCAAATAATTTTATATATATATATATATATATATATATATATATATATAATACTGATGTGTCAAATAATTTGGACCCCATCTCCATCCCTCTTTGACGGAACTTAAAATACATGTGCGTGTTCAATTATTTATGATAAATCTGAGTATTATAATGAAATGGATACTCAATACATTACAAACAGAAATCCAGTGCACAAATCTTAACCATTTTAACGTTGCTGTGGGAACGTGAGACTGGCATCCAATAAAATGTGATGGACTATTGTAGATATTATAATTACTATGCTTATAGAGTGGATTGATAAAAATAACACAATATATCTTTTGGAACTTTTGATATTTATTGCACCTCAACAGGTCACAACTAAGCAAAATTAAATTATGCTTGTTAAGCAATGTACCAAAAACAAATAACAAATATATTTACTCTTTGTAGTGTAAATTAGGGGAAAAAACAGTAGACATACACACGTATGTTTTTACGTAATGTAACTTGTGTGTGTCTGATCTAGTCGACTACTCGCTCATACTGCTCAACTTTGCTGCACACAGTGTAAGTAAGCAGACTAAGCACCCGCTCAACTTCCCCTCTGATTGGCTTACCATAGAATTTTACTCAACCCCAGCCAATTGTCATCACTTTTGCGGTTGTGTCGTGCTCCCGCCCTCACCAAGGACAAGGAGGAACAAGACATTTCTCGGTCACTCGGCTCAGAGGTCCGATGTAAAACATCTGCCTTCAATGTAGTAACGCAACACATTTTTTAGCAGTAACGATAACGGCGTTATAATAATGAGATAAGTCATCAATTAGATTACTCGTTACTGAAAAAAGTATGTAACTAACACCGCTACTTATAATGCCGTTATTCCCATCACTGCTCATGATGACACAAGAGGAAGATTTAAGGGATCACCAAAGTCATTGGGGTATTTTAATTGTGAACCATAAATGTCTGTACATTTTATGTTATCCATCCAGTTGAGATAATTCACTGTATGAGTGAAAACGTTGACCTGTTGCTGCCACTTCATGAAACATCAGGGGATCAACAAAGTCATCAGGATTCATCCTCTGGGCACCATGAATGTCTTTAGTCACAAGTCCATGGCAATCCGTGCAATGGTTGTTGAACTGTTTAGTTGTGGACCAAAAAACAAACAAAGTGAACTGACGTGAGCCTGACGCGTCAAGTTAAACCCCGAAGCCCAACAAATCTCATTTGAAAACGGCCTTCCTGCCACAGTTTAACGGTTCCTCTTCGCCATCCAACCATCAGAGGCCCGGCTCCCCATTCATCCATACTGTCCCCACTGAACGGAGTGGCAGTGGAGCCTTTCCACAGCCGCCGCCAGGAGAGCTTCCAAGGCGTCACGGACACACACGCTCACATTCAATCACACAATTGCAGTTCCACGAGCTTTCCAGATACACACACAGAAACTTAAAGTGCCAAGAATTATATAAGTCCCAGGCATACCTTATATAAAGACCAGATACATTCATGGAGAAAAGGACTACCTTGACCATGGAAAAGACATCACTGAGAGCTACATATGCCTGTTTGCATGCGCAGACACACACACACACACACACACACAATGAAAGCCGGTCATTGTTGAGGTGATGCTACTCCGTTACGCCACTAGCTAACGCGTGTTCTGTTTCCATTCCTGTCTGCTTTGAATACGGTGACTCCTCCTGTGTTTGGTGGGTGTATGTGTGTATGTTTTCCTGCCTACGTGTCTCGTCTATCCATTAATGCAGAAAAGCATCCAATTATAGCAGGTGTTTTTCAGGGGAAGATTAAAAATAACACAGCGTCACATAGATAGACCTGTGCTTTGCATATCGCAGTTATTTTCGGATGTTCGCTGGATGTTAGAATATCATTTGAATAGAAGTGCCGACTGATGACGGTCGCTGAGATCAAAAGGGATCGTGCGCGCGCGCTTGTGTAGATATGTGTGTGTGTGTGTGTGTGTGTGTGTGTGTGTGTGTGGACATGAAGCCCAGCTCCCCCTCCCTCCCCTGCTTGGCGTGGAAAGCGAACCGGAGCAGCATGATAGCTATGTTTCCACAGTGGAAGCCTGTTCCTGGAGAGAGGCTGCAGTGGAAGTTCCCCCTCATGGAGCGAAGGAAACACAAGGAAGGGAAAGAGTAGAGGGGAAGAGGAAAGACGGAACACAGGAAGGACTGAGTGGTGAGTTTAAAGGGAGGGCAACAGAGACAGGAGCGCGTACGTAGAGACAGCAAGACAGGAAGAAAGAGAAAGGGAGAGGAGAGTGGAACAGAGACTCCCCCACAACACAGCGCTGTGGGGGAGGAGGGGAGGATGCTGTTGGCCTTGAAGTGGGTCAGTCGGAAGTCCTGACCTCCTAGTGACCCGAGTCTGGTTTGTGAAACGTCCGAGAGTGTGCAGACAAAATATGTATATGTATAACATGTTAATCAAAAGGTACAGTGAGGTGCTTTGGCCACTAGTGGCGCTGCGGAGCATTACTGTGATAATAATGTTCCGGTTTTGTTTGTATCTTGTGTTTTAGAAGCACACATATGAGGAAGTGGGTGACTCGAAACACAGTTGTACATTTCTACTACTGTGTAGCTGCATGGAAGCCATAAAAGAACAAGACTGCCAGTGTTTTTTATATCCCTGATCTCCTCAGACGTCCATCCTGGCCCCACAGATTTCAAATCACAAATATTAAACGTTCAATATGATTAGATATCCTTTTGTGAGGAGGGAACCCTGATGACAGACAAGAAGACGCTAATTGTTGTTCTCCACACACTGTTGGAACAAGGAAAATCTGATCTGTTGACACGCTTTTTTTTTCATAACTTTATGGGTTGAATTATATGATCCAGCTAACAACAAGGCCACTTGATACAGCGATCAAAACACGTGCACTATGATCTATGTATGGTTGTCATATTCTGGGTCAACATCTTGTAATAAATGTTCCCTAACAACGTGTGGGACAAGTACCAGCTGACACGTTGCCTTTAAACTGTGGGTTTATGGTTATTAAGGCTACTGATCAAGAGCTAAGCACACTCTGTGCCAATCAGAATTGTGTGTTCAGTGCAGTCATGGCACATGACAATAAAGCAATAACGTCACTCTGTGTCCTTTTCTTACGACCCCTCGGCCACTTATTGGATGAGCATTTCAAAGCACTACAGCAGCCAGCCAGACTGAGGCTCAAATGAAGTTATTTACCTCACAAGAGCACAACTTTCCAAAAAATTACACATTATCGAGCAAACATTTAGACAACAGAACCCTCTCTCTAACGGAGTTAGTTAGGTGAATCACATCCTGTGAGTAAGCAGATTATTCAACGGAGAGCGAGGGGAGGAGTGCTGTCTCCCTCGCCTGAGAAAAAAGAGCTAAAGCTGCTCTGATGTCTCACTGTCACAATCGCAGATATTTCACAAATACACATCAACGCAACTGGTGACTTGTAAGGTACAAGTCATTGTAGACGGCAATATCTTTACTCATCACCAAGAGACCTCAAGTTATCTTTAACTGTCTCTCTGCTGTTTAACATCTCTGGTCCTTAAGGAAGTTTTTCTAAAGTTTGGAAAAATAAACACAATAATGCTGCTGAGCTGCATTATGGGAATTGTAGGATTCTACGTTGTTGGAGCTTGGCCCAACTGAATGTCAGCATACCTTGATTTGGATCATAGATGAGCTCTTCTGTCATTTGCCCAAATAAACCCTAATGTATGAATAATCTAACAGAGGGAGTCATCAAGCAAGGGTCGCGTGCTTCCACGGGACTTAAAGCTGCAGATCCCAGGATCGCAATCACACCCGATCTGGATCAGCACAGGCAGACTGCAGCTGGACATTACACAGGCTAACCTTGGTGGTCTCAAGACACGGCAGATCCTCAAAACCTCAAAAACCTTCAGCCCAGTTGGAGCGCTACTATGTGGTTGTGTGTGTGTGTGTGTGTGTGTGTGTGTGTGGGTGTGTGGGTGTGTGGGAGGACACTGGGAGTAAAAGTCTAGAAATGATGCAGGATTTCTGTAGCTTGTCATTACACACGCAGGTAGGCGTTTGGATGTCGACGTACTTCCAGCGAAACTGATTTTTGATAACCAATATTCCCCAAATTATACATTCAGACGCAGCAACTCCCTCCAAACCTCTTACATCAGCAACAAATTATGTTAACAGTTTTGGGCACTGCACTCCCACACAAGTCAGCACTTCCAGTCATGGGGAGCGGCACGCGTAAATACTTGCTCCTCAGGTATGCAGCTGGCCGAGCATCAGGAGAGGACTGATGCGCGTCTCTGCACTAGAGGGTGTCTTTCTTATGGAAATTTCTGGGAGTGTCCTTCACTGCTCACCAGCAACTTCGGGGAACCTCACAATGGCACCCATAGGTGGGTTTATTGCACCCACGTAGCAGCCACGGTAAGCCATGTTGCATGTTAGATTCCCGTATTCAGGTAATTGTTGAGCTTTCGATCGTGAGAAGATGAAATTTAAATGTCAGAGTTGAGATGAGGTGAATCAGAGGAGGTGAACTAACAAAAAGGTCAAGGCAGAGGGGAAGCCAACTTAAATAAGAGAATGAACCCACAGGATGTCATTCACAAACTAGCCACGCTAAGATCATGTTATAGCACAGTGGCTTTTAGGTCCTTCAACAAAAGAGAGTGAAGCAAGACGGGTAACACGATAACGAACAAGAAAGAACAAGGAATAAAATAATGTACAATTTATGAGGATGCCTTTTAAGGTTTATGAGGTTAATCACGGTCACTCCTGAATGAACCAAACATGTCTAACCTGCTAGGGTGTAGAGTGTATAATTTACATCACTCTATATAAAAACACTATAATTTTATTTAATTATGCAACGTGTATATGTATAATTACAACTGCATTCATATACATTGGATTTCAGGTAAAAGCAGAGCATTTTATCCATTTTATTATCATATGTTCCCTTTTTCATGTTAATGTTACCTGTTCTATTTATTCTTGTTTGCATGATGTTAATGTTAACTCTTCTTTGTTTGTTTTTTCATATTGGAGACTAGGATTTGTATACAGTTAGCCTCCTCCCCTGAACATATCCATTTAGTCTAATTACCAGCCGCAACGGCGACGCCAGTATTGTTTTCACCTCAGTTGTGTTTGTGTGTGTCATCATGACAAAATCTGTCCTGGAAACAGCTACTGTAGCGGGAACTACCACAGAGGTGGTTTGGAGTACTTTTCCAGATGTTCATATTTATGTGGACACATAGCGTCACAATTAGGAAGCAACCTCTGGTTGTGAAACGTGATGGCAATTCTGAAGGGTCTTAAACATTGCATTCTCTCTATTGCCCATCAGGGGGCGACTCCGCTGGTGGCAAAAAGAAGTCTGAATGCATGGAAGACAAAAATCAGCCTTCTTACTTGATTTATTATCTCAGTAAACATTGTAAACATCAGTTTATGGTCTCAATCCCTATAGTTTGACGGCGTGCCTTACACACCTATGCAATTAGATACTAAGATGATCTCTTTAACCATACAGTGAGATGATAAAATGTGCTTTTATTTAAAGAAAATCATATTTAACACCATTAAAATCATCTTAATTTAGCTGTTTTGCACATCACACATGCATTACACTCAAGCTGCTGTATATGGACAAAGTTTATACTGCAAACACACACACACACATGGTCTGGTACTACTAGGAAAACAATCCAAAGAGAGAGAAGCTGTATTTTATATTTGTAAGCTTCATCCTGAAAACCTGAAAGACCAAACACTATCAAAATTTGTTTCTGGTTTTGACTGAATATGAAATTGTCAAATGATGAAATATGCTGAATAAAGCCATGTGATAGTTATGTAATCAGAGAAAACTCTGAATAACGAATAAAGACATACAGGTTAGTTTTAGCTTCAGACCATCCAAGAGTCCAGTATTGTTATTTTGTGGTGAACAGAAGGGAATATCAACAAATGTCGACTCTAAAATGATTGCTTTTCTTCCTCTTCTCTTCTTTGATCTACACAAACCAAAATATGTAGGTGTGAAAAACCTTCAGGGCATCTGCAAAAATTAGTTTTATTGAATTTCAGCACTCAGAAAAGTCTTTTTAAAGTCAAATGTTTGGAAAATGATCTGAATACAGTTGGTACCTGTGATCCCTGTGAAAGGTCAACCGTCTTTAAACTTGTATAACGGTTAAAAAAGGTAAAACTGTGACACATCCACAAAATATTTTAATCCCATCCACCCACACCTCACAAAGTACCAATTAGTATTGTTAATTGATGTCGAAATGAAACGATGACACTAAATGAGTCAACTTGCAAACAAAAATGCAAATCTTTTGAATGACATGTACATGCAAGCACAAATAGAAACGTGCACGCTCACAGAGCGCTGCGGGGGGAGACGGGATCAGACAGGTTCCTCGCCACAAGCCAACAATTGCTGCTCCCTCTCTCTCTCAGCTGCACATACCTGCAGTTTATAAAGCCTCAACGTATTATGTCTCATTAACTACAGACGCTCTACAGCCTTCCAAGCATTTCATTCATACACTCTGAGGAAGAGTGAATGGAAACTTGGCGTTGTTAGTATTTGTTAACCCTTGGATGTTCCATTTGAGAAATGAATACGTCTCAATAAGAGTCTATTTATTGGGAATATTAGAAACGGAATATTTGAAGCACATAGCTGAAGTCAAACAGCCCTGAGATTTTAAAACGTCCAATTAATATGCAAGTATGCAACGTTAACATTGTATAATACTACAAAATGCTTTTTTTAAGCTTTAGTCAAGTTTCACTCACAGATCCGCTCTCTTTTCTTCCAGGAACACCACGTTGATGTGGTTCAACACTTTCACAGCTGGAGGCGACCCAGTACGACCACAATCTGATCAGATGGTCGCCTTGCTCTCAGTGCATTTTCCCTGTGCGTCAAAGTTTTATTTTCTTGAAAGTGAAAATCTAGGGCTGCGACCAACAGTCCAGGACAAAGAAAGATGTGAACAGACTATGATTTATGATCACAGGCAGCAAAACTTATATCTGAGAAACAGGAACCAATATTTGGTCATTTGACTGACTGTCAGTGACTGAAACATTAAATTGATCAACCAAATTCTTTTGAATGTATCAAGACTTACTTGAGTAATGGCTTTTTATCTACTTTTATATAACACATTTCTGTATGTATGAGCATGTTAGTACTAGTAGGAGTTTGGGTAAGTATTAAATATTGTGAATATTTAATACTTACTTGTACTTTATTATACAAAACATAAATGCTGCTTTGTTTAATGCATCGCACCAGAATAGGACACATGATGGCATGAAACACACCGTGTCAGTAAGAATATTATCACAGAAAATAGTAGTAGTAGCACCAGTAGTGGTGATAGTATACGTGGTATCAAACTATTTATGCAAGTATCCCCTTGTACTGCTACTATTACGTTTCAGACATTAGATAAACAGTGTGATAATAAGTCAACGTGCTGTATAAGATGTGTGTTTCTGTCAGTGAGAAAACAGAAAGAGATGGACGGAGTCAGGATGTCTGTGGTCTCAACAGCTATGAGCTGAAATCCACCGTCCACTACTAGTTGACTTTGCATGCGAACCACATCAGATACTTCAAAAAAGAATCAAAAGTGTCAGCAGGGGGGGATAGCCCAAACAAGGAAACTTTCCACCTCTGCCCACGACTGTGACTCATGCAGAAATGCAGCCACTTGTTTATCTGTAAGTGTGCGTGCGTGTGTGTGTGTGTGTGTGTGTGCGTGTGTGTGTGTGTGTGTGTGTGTGTGTGTGTGTGTGTGTGTGTGTGTGTGTGTGTGTGTGTGTGTGTGTGTGTGTGTGTGCGTGCGTGTGTGTGTGTGTGTGTGTGTGTGTGTGTGTGTGTGTGTGTACCCGTGCACATGCCCATGTGGTCAGTGTGTGACCCAGAGTGAGATTGCTCTGAACCACAGCCCAGCGTCAAACACTGAGCACATATTTAGACAACGTACGCAGATTTACAAAAGTCACAGAATACATGCACACATTCTGCTCTGGTGTCGAGTATCTGAAAGGTGACAAAGACACTGACTCAGCCCCCAAAATGTCATCACTCCTTTATATGAAGTAAGCCTGGACTGTAATTAGGAGCTGTCAAGCAGATACCTGGGCTGAAGCTTTGGGAGTGGAATGAACGCAGGTGAAACTAATGGAGGTTGAGCAGGGGCAGCCAACCCAGGGGGAGTGACTAAAGGGGATCTGTTTCTCACACAGATACACTGATATCACTCCTCCAATGCATTTAAACACACCTTTGCATGTAGCCGTAACATGTAATGCTCTAACTTCAAAAGCAGCATTGACTGGATCATCCCCGGCCCTCTCCACCATGTTTTATATCACGTTTATTCACAGAATGCATGCAAACATGGGGTTCATTCTGCATCATTTGCTGTACTTACCATGTTTTTTCCAAGATGGCACCTACGAAATCTCCACCATGAGGGGATTCTCCTCGTTTGTTGTCTGGTGTCTCAATCTAAACACTCTGAGAGGGGGAATTCTGCAATGTTTCAACGTGAGTGACAAAACCACATCACACACACATATATATATGTATATATATATATACACACACACACACGCACTAATCCAGGTTCCTGTTTCTGACATCTCCTAGAAAATGGCCTTTAAACAACTGCCTACACTGAGGTGACTCATATGCCCACTGTTCACATATTTCCACACACTACCATACTAATTACACCCACACACACACTTCAATTCACCACGAGTTAAGCTGTTCACTTAATACCTACAATAGTAAAGCAATTAGTCGTTGTTTCCAGTAACAGGTGAGTGGCCATATGCCTCTGATTGGCAGGTGCACATTGATCAGCAGAATTCTCCTTCTTTTCTTCATGGGAGATTATTAAGTGACAGACAGAGGGACCATAATTAAAAAACACAATCGTGAACACCTGGGGGGCCTGTGCTCAAAATGATTCATCTGATTCCATCTCGAAAATTGCTTAACGTCAAGATTGCTGTGTCAATGTCGATTTCTTCAGGGAGGTTTGTGTGTTTTTCTTGCTTGCATCCTTATTAACATGGAAACCGTTCAGATATGTTTAAAGAAATATAACAACACAACACCTGTTGGAATCATAATTTGTCTGATTTTCCCCCTAAAAAGTTAAATCTTCATTCCACCAATATGAATTTGGTGAAGATTAACTGCTGGACAAGATGTCTCCTACTTGCATGTTGCATCTAAACTAGTTGTGATATCATAAAAATCACGCGTCTCTTTTTAAGGTGCAGAGAAACGTTTTCCCTACAGATGATATGAAAAAAGCCATCACATCATTTTGTAACATCCATGTGAAGTAAATAGAAGCGAGTGGAGGCTGAACTTAAACTCAACGACAGAAATCTCCCCTGCAGATCTGCTCTATCAGTAACACCAGGATGTGAACAAGCAACCTTTGCATTTGCATGATGATGTTCAAGCCGTTCTCTCAGCCGTACATTGTGAGCACGCCACCGTCACCCACATGGGATCCTCGTTGTTCACCGCCTGTTTAATCTTTCTGGAGCTGACGTGACTGGTATCCCCATCCATCAACGGTCCAAACCTTACTTTTAATTACTGATCTGCCGTTGCTGCAGCAGCTCATAAAACATTGAACCACTTCTGTTACCCATTTTGGCTGAATACTGAAACATGTCACGCCCCGGCACATAACTGCAGACTGGCTAATAATGGACATATCTGCTTTGCCTGCCAGTAGCCCCACTCTGGAAGGGTGTAGACACACTACCAATAATAGTTATTATGAAAGGAGTCGAGCCAGTTCCACTAAGTAGTTTTATATCATAAAAACCTGAGAATAATAACCTCTATATTCCACCTCTAAGGTTCAGTTATTGCATTTGAATGGTGATCATATGTACGTCTAGATTGATAAGCATATACCGACTCGATTGTTTTTGCACTAAAGTATGCAAACCCATTACATATATATATTTATTTAGCGAATGACTGGAAAACATGCTATATCATGATACATATCATCATCGCTATGCAATCACCTGTATCCTTATAGAAGATTTCAGCTGGCCTTTTCTGACCTGGTGTTACACCACATGATCACACTGAACCTGCTACTGCACCTTCTCTGTCAGACTAAGCCTCCATGTCTATTTACTCCACACACGTGCACATGACGCGGGCTTGACAGCAAAAATGCAGAAGCTTTAATGGATACATTTCTTTGCAGGCGTGCAAACTAAAGCTCCGTCCTTTAGGAGAAATACAGCTGTGTGGTGGCCCGCTTGCAAAACTGCAAGTACTGTACACACACTGTACACAAACACATGCACAGGAGACGACAGACAGAGGCGCTCCCAAACAAAGGGGTTGGCTTTCACTCTGCCACACACTCTCCAAAATTTACACAGCGCTATGAATCATGCTGTTAAATTTCATTGCAGGATAATAATAAGCGAGGTGATAAATCTGCCATCGGACGACTGAGGGAAACTACAGAACGTTACGTACAAGCTGCTGCGCATTTCCCTTCTCTCCCTCAATCGAGACACACACACACACACACACACACACAGTGTAAATACACATCATGATAACATCACATAATGGCCCACAATCCCTGAGTGATATACAGTACACGTCCTGTGCCGTGGCTCATGGAACACCTCTCTACACTCCTTCCTCCTGTCTTTGGGCACTGGTGTGATAAGGCAGTGATGGGTTGTATTACTTCACTTGGGTACTCCCGGGGGGAATCCCCCTGGTGTGTGTGTGTGTGTGTGTGTGTGTGTGTGTGTGTGTGTGTGTGTGTGTGTCCACAGAAAAGGAAGAATGCCACCATTGAGCACCCTGCCATTGCGCCAGCAGTCCCCCACACCCCCGCCCCTCCCCGTCCTCGCTTGCACTCTGACGTACAGTCGGAGCAGATTTGGTGACACGGAGATAAAAGCCTTCCTCTGTTTCTCCACTTTCCTCTTTCTCCGATGTCAGCGCGGCGCTGAGTGCCGGTGCCTTGGCCGTAGACATAGAGAGCTCATTCAAACTGACACAATCACTTTTCACTTATGCTTTGTGATAAGCCAGAGTTCAGAGTGTCTCGGCGCAATATGCCCGCCATGTAGTCAGCAGCTCGGCACAGGAGGCCGGAGGATGCTCCAGCGCTGTGTACGAACTACAGCTGTGCTCTAACGACGGCCACCAGCAGCCCCACTGACGCGCTGTTTATGTAAAAGATCTAAATTCCTCAAAAAATCTGACAACCCTGCAGAGTTTGAACAGTTTGTTACAGAGGCAGCAGACAGTCAACCTGGCTGATTTTAGCCACAGCAAAAAAAAGACACAAAAAGAATCATTTGATTTGAAAATTCAATTTGTCTGGCAGGAAATAGTGAGTCCAAAGATTCGCTCACCATTCATCCGGATGTTTTTTCTGTGTGGCACAAATTGGCAGCTTCACGTGGAACTCGGAAGTTTAGCCTGCAAATAAAAGGCAAAAACAACGTCAAGCAAATTGCAGCAAGTTTTGATTGTTGCCTTCTCTTGTTTGTGTAAGTGCAGTGTGGAAGGTAGAGAGGGGAGTGGGGGCAACGTGTGGTGACTAGATTCTGCTCTCACCTCCTCAGTATGAGGAGAACCGGTCTCTAATCACTTATCACTTATAATGTGAACAAAACAGGTGAATTTTCAGGAGCACAAACTTCTCAGAGACACAAGGACCCTGAGGGAATTTAAGGTGGTTTAAATTAGGGTTAGATGTACGTTTGAGGTTAAGCTTGTATTGTTCGTGGTTGAGGGTGGTGTCAGTCTCCAAGGAAATTAATGTAGATCAAAGCTTTGTCCCCCTTGGTAACAACAACCGGTGCTTGTGCGTTTCACTGTCCGTGTGAATGAGTCACCTGACACGCGACGCTGGACGCAGTTGATTACCCGCACGTCCAAATTCTATTAAAAGGAGCCGGTCATAATCTCTAATCACTTCCATGTCTGGCGGAATAACAGAGCAGGTTAATCTGGATTACGCGTCGCCATGGTGACGTCACAGTCGAGGCAGCTGATACCCTGACCAGCCAGGTAGAGAGACCAGGTGAAACAGAGACAGGAGAGAAATGAAGAAGCTGATGAGTTATAGTATATATAAGTCTATTAGAAAGTCCACAGCAGGCTTATAGATACTGACAGAGAACATGAACAAGCAAGGTATTGATATACAGATGTTCTGCTAATGAGGCACATTTCACAAAAATAGTAAACAAGAAAGCCCCATTTATACAAGTTGATCCATTTATAAAGGGCTTACCCAGGATGACCCAGATATTGCTTATTGCTAGGACATGAAGAAGAACTTGTGATCTATGCCTATAGGATATGCTTTACCAACTTGAATCAACTTGATTAACAATGACATTTATTGAAAATTGTCCTGATGTGGCAGCTCATGATAAACGCATAAGGGAAACCCCAGAGAATTAAAATACAACAATAAAAAAATAAGGATTATCCATGAAATCTGTAATGGTCACTGGGAAATGAGTGCACCTGTATGCTACTGTCACACACACACTCAACCAAACCAGTTGAATTTCACATTTTAATTAAATACATTCATCCAGGGGTTGGTTTTGTTTGGGTTTTTTTAAGCTGAGGCCTGATGGCATGTGATCTGCATGCCCTGCAGCTGATCCTGGCATGTGGGACTGACCAGTGTCTCCAGCGTTAATCACCACTCACTCTTCAAGCGTGTTACAAACAAACTGAGCATGACTGGAATGTTGGGTCTTCTGCACATTACGCTGCGTATTTGAATGAGGGGAGAGAAGAGGGGAAAGAATGGAACAATTTGGGTGATTGTATGTTGTTGGTGCTTGAAACGGCCCTTTTATCCATCTATATCTATAGGCACGCACGCACAGGCAACTGTACGTTTCTTCTTCCCCCAGGGTGCAACACGGGGAGAGGGGTTTCCCCGGGGGCACGCGCACTCTCGTTGGCTTATCGTGTGCGCGTCTGCACGCTGTCCTTTTAGCCTACAACTAAATGCAACGTCTCCAGCTGCAGAGGTGCATCCTGAATACAACGCGTTCTCTCTCCGCTAAAACAGAATGAAGAAAGAAATAAAAAAGGTCTGTCTCATGTCTGTGCGACGCTTCCGAGCCGCCATCAGTATTCACAAACCTGCTGCGTGTGTCTGCTTGACGAACCGGAGGTTATATCTGCGGGTCTATGGTGGTCTCATCCCCGCTTCTCCGACCTCGTCCCCCGGGCACAGCGGGGCAGAGAGACGCTGCCAGCACTGAGATTACTCTTGGCAGTTGTTTCTCTCTGGGCATGACGGTGAGATCAGCTGACCGTTAAAACTATTCACATACTGATAGCCGGTTAACACTGAGTGTGCGGATTTTTTGAGGGAGCAGTGGCGGCTGACTACACTGTATCCTATGTCGCTAACCCGGGTGAGAAACGGGGACACGCTGTACGGCTAAAAATACCTGTCTACGACTATATTTGGCTTGGCTGGATCACAATCGCAACGCCAAAATAGTCGGGCCCGCCCCGGCACAATGAATGGGCTCTCTGCTATCTCACTCTGCCTCCGTCCGCCAGGTGCTAAATTTAGCTACAAGGCTTGCGTCAATCACGAGCCTCAGTGCGTCAAGGCTTCCCCCGCCCTCCGGAGGTCGTCATTGGTCAGAATTAGGACGTCGGCTGAAAAATACGCGCCTCGCGATTGGCTGCTGGGAGTTATTGTTCCGAGCGGCTCCGGAGACGCTTTTTAATTTTGAGGTTGCTGGGCCGCATGGTTGAATGTTCTCACGTCCTGTCAACCGGAACATAAAACAAATGTGCCTTATCTGGTTGGTTTACCGAAGTATTTCCTCACTCTTGACCAAATTAATCTGCAATCAGATTTAACACACTTTTCAGTAAATTGCAGTGGCTCAATATACAGACACACTTTAGACACATTTTACAGAACAACCTTTTTAACAAGTCAGGGGTAATGTAGGCTATTACATTTAAAAACAAGTTTCTCCCATTGCAATTTGCCTGGATTTTTTCTTTAAATACGTGTCAATGCCTTGACAGAATAACGCTGAGCACTGCTATCTGATTTCAGGGAGATTACTGAGATACATTGATTTGTATTGGGAGGGGGGAGTCTGAATCATCTAATTAGATAATTTCACTTCTCCATACTGTAATACCTCATAGTAGACAAAATGACTGAATGAATTGAGTTAAGGAAAGGTCGTTTAAAAAACTGAAGTATTTCAGATAGGATTGAGTTGAATACAATGCAACAGGGAACTAACCTCAAAATTGAAAAGTACTTTTATGTTTCACTACTGATACTATAACTATATATAATATTCTATAAAAAATGTGATTGTGACTAACAGGTATTTTGGCCTTTTTTTTGTGTGATTTAATAAGCTTTTAATACTTAAGTGAAGTCTTACATGTTCACTGATTACATTTGTTTAGTTATTAATTAATTTTAAAGCAAATTGATATTTAGATTGTTTTGAATCGTTTCCATTTACTTTCAATTGTAATGATATCAGTAAAAGATAAGAGTAGAGTGTCGAGCCTGACAAATGCAGGAGGTGTCTGCCTTCACTATGGTGCAAGCTCGCCCGCCGGATCCCCCTCGGCTTCCTGCTCTGTAACCAACAAACCAACCGTCTCTCTCTCTCTCTCTCTCTTTCCCTTTCTCTCTCTCTCTTTCTCTCTCTCTCTCCGTGTGTGTGTGTGTGTCTGGCACAGTGAGCGGGGCTTATGTGTCTGGTACTGTAGAGGAGAGAGAGAGAGCGAGAGAGAGGGGGGAGTGACGTCACCTCTCCCATGGCGTCACATTGACGTAGCGCATACCAGCCGCTCTATGTGGAGGCAGAGCCCACATAAATGCACTATTTGACTTTCTCCCCTCAGACGGCGCACATAAACAAACCGGCGTTCCGACTCCACACTCTGCAAAGCACCATCAGCACTGACACTCGCGGAAACGGACGCGGGCGCGCTCCTTATATCTGGGACTTTTTACATTTTTAAAATAATTTCTCTTTGATTTTTGTTCTACTTCGTGTAGACTCCTTTAGAAAAAGTAAGACGAAACTTCTTTTTTTTTTTTTTATCGCCGATGCTTTCCGACCCTCTACGATATTAAGAGTACTTTTTATATATTTATATATTTCTTTTTTATTACTTCGACTCTTGGTGATTATTCTGGATGGACATGGGATACTTCATGCGGGGTTATTACCACATGTAAAGACGGAATCGCTACAGAATACCAGTAAGTAGCCTTTGCTGTGAATGAATGGGTTTCTAACTTCCTGCCTTATAGTGGAGCTACTTAGACTCGTAAAGAACCATATGAACCCTGATCGGTGTGTGTGCATGTTTATAGCGTGTAAGGCTGCCTGAATCCGATGTCATGCTGAATCTATGCGCTTCTGTCACCAGCTGTGTCTGGTCGGCCCAACTTTGTGCGTCCAACCTGTTGATGCGTTACGCTCCGATGCGCTGCTCGTGTCGCCGGGCTCTGTGCGCTGTCTCCACGGAGCGAAATGAAGCTGGATTTGAATTTAATTTGCCCTGGGAAGGTGTCATATCCTCTCCGGTTTCCATGGAAATGAGATGCATCTCACTCACACAATGAATAGTGGAGTCAGACGCACTAATGGTCTGAGTGGAGAATAGTCTATAACCTACATTCAGGCAGGAGCTGGGGAGAGAGTTAAAGCTCTTTGAATTCATGCCAGGTGTGTGTGTGTGTGTGTGTGTGTGTGTGTGTGTGTGTGTGTGTGTGTGTGTGTGTGTGTGTGTGTGTGTGTGTGTGTGTGTGTGTGTGTGTGAGGGGGGGTTCTGTTGTTAATCAGTGTACATGGAGTGTTGTGAGATATGGGTTTGTGTTTATACACAACGCCACTGATAGACCCTGATCACCACCTTCCCGTATGAAACCTATACACAGCATTAGGGTCGGTTCGCCGTTTAGGGCCCGAGGTCCACGGCCATACAGGCGTATAGAGCTGTCAACTGGCTGGTTGGTCAGTCGCAAACATCAGCTGCCTTACTGTCTCGGCGAGGACACGGCCTCTTCTCTCGTCGCCATTCATCATAAAGCCACATCACACATCCAAAGCTCTGTTTCCTAGAAACATCTGATGACAACTCAGGCACTGTCCTCCATATGAAGGTTAGGCTTGAGGCTATCTGCGTAATGTGTGACAAGAGGCTAACGCTGATGAATAAAGGATCTTTTCCCTGTTCTTGCTCTCTTTCTTTCACACACACTCAGGTTTACGCACGCAACCGTGCCCGCAGGGATTTCTGACAGTCTCCCTCTCAGGGCTGATTTACCGTACTCACATATTTCTCTGGACTCCCCTTTATGTCCGCTCTTTTCTCTGTCTCTGTTTGCTGGAAGCCCCGCGCTGTCCGGGGTTATTGGTGCGAGGGGGCTACCGGGGGCTACCGACGCTCCAGGGCGCGTGCTTTGCAGCTCTTATGTCGTTCTCTTGGTTACCGGTGCGCGCAGGACCAGAGCCCCACCGACCGGCTCGGCCTGAGAAAAAAAACGAGAGAGGATCGGTTTGCTCTTTTTTTTTTTTTTAATAAAATAAAAGACCGAATGTCTCACTTTGCAGGGAAAAAAAGTTTTCACTCCCTCGACCCTTCACAGAGGCTGATAAGAGCACATTTACGCACAGTTGCGCTCTCAACTTCATAACCGTATGAAAGAATGAGGCTAGAATATCTTATTTCTGCTGCTACCATAAGCAAATTGCTTTATAGGCGCACTCGAATGGTTCCACACAGAATTGAATAATGGCTTAAGTGTTCCAAATCAACCCTAATCAAATAAACGTTATAGAGCCTGACTTGTTTGTTTACTCTGTTGTCTTTTTCCCTCATTTAAGGAGCCGTGCAAATGTTACTCTCCGAATTGCTGTGTAAGAGTTTGAAGTAAAGTAATCGCTCTCCAACACTGAGTGGTTGAGTTTGATCTGTTGACACAGAGATATGAGACGACAGCAGGCTGCAGGTGCCTGCAGCCCCGAGAGTCGGCCGAGATGCATACCAGGAGATTTGAGTGGTCTCGCGACTTGACCGTATCCCAGAGGGTCTGTGTGTGAGGGAGAGAGGGAGGGAGAGAGAGAGAGAGAGAGAGAGAGAGAGAGAGAGAGAGAGAGAGAGAGAGAGAGAGAGAGAGAATGCTATATAAGAGCGCGTGTGACAGAAAGGGGGCGCCCTGTGCTTTGAAATCCGGCGGCCACAGTGCGCCCTGCTGCAGTGAGATAGTCGGAGGCGCACGGCGCACAGGAGTCCGCTGGTTTGGTTTCAGGTCCGACTCTCACATTTCTAGATTGTCTCTGCCTCTGGATGAACCCTGAGCAGGCGAATACGGTGGTGATCCGAGGCAAGAAAAGCGATGGCCTGGAGGCGCTGGCACAGACTGCTTTTCTAAAAGTTGTCACTTTTGTAGGTCTGTATTTGTAGAAACGCTTTACAATTTTTCAGCCTGGTCGAATTTGTCTTTTGTATTGCAAAATGAGAACGATAATAATAACGGAGCAGAGCAGTGTTGGAATGAAACTTGTCGCCCACGTAAGTCCTGAAATGACCTAAAAGTCCTCAATTGTGGTTCGTGATATTCTCTTTGTAGCCGTGCCATACTTAATGCCAAATAGTTTCCTTTTTAATGCACCAGTCTTCCTTTTAACTTTGTCGTGCAAAGGATTTACATGCATGTGTGTAGGGATTTTTAACGTCTCAGCGACTGGCATCTTGTTCCGATGTGCACACAGAAGTTTGCATGCCCTTTCATCTTTCTGCTCCGATTTAGCTACTTTACATGTCGGATTATATTTTTTCGCAAAAAGTTAACTCTTATTTTTTTTGTTGCCTGATGAAATACGGGACACGTCGGGTCCTGCTGTTGTTACAGCACTCTCAGATACCACAACTTAAACGGACGCGCTCAGGCTCGGTCATGGAATCACTTGTAAAAGCGAGTTGTTAGTTATTGTCTTTAAATTGTGCAAACAGTGATCTGGGTTCAGTGTGTTTTGGGGATGTTGTAAACTCCGAGGAGACATTTGTTAACTGAAGTTTGGGAGGGTTGGAGACCCACTTCTCTTTCGTGCTGCTGCCTTGTGATGATCGCTGGCCGGCGATGTCGGTGCTAACCTTTTAGTTCAGTCTGCCGCTGCATCACTGGCTGTAACCCCGACGTCTCTCCTCCAGACACAGGTTCGGAAGAGCGCGCCCAGCCGAGCTCGGAGCCACGGCGATCGGACACTCGTTTTGCGACGCCCGCCGAATCCTCCCCGCTCCAGAAGCCCTGTCCCGGCCGCAGCCACGCCAGCCCTCACCCCCGGACACCCAGCACCATTCAGCGCGAAGCTCTTCAACCAGGTACAGACCACAGCGCGTCACTTTCAATTTCAGCAATTCTTTTTCTTTCTTTCTTTCTGTCTGTCTTTCTTTCTTTTTTCTTTCTTTCTTTCTTTCTCATTTCTTTCTTTCTTTCTTCACCTATCTCTTCCCTCCGCTGATGCGTAAACGGTCTGTTTTTGTGCATCTATCGCGGTGTCAAAGGTGTTCAGTTATGTTTAGTGTTTTATTATGGGAAAAAAATCACAACAGCCGCCGACAGTCTGTTGTCTACTCAGATGTTTAATCAGAATTTAACGTAACGGTAGCAGGTTATATTTAAGGTATTGTACACTCTTATTAAAATTCAAAAGCAAACAAATTCTGAATATGCTGGTGATCTTTTCTTTGTGCGTTCAGCTCGTGTGTGTGTGTGTGTGTGTGTGTGTGTGTGTGTGTGTGTGTGTGTGTGTGTCCGTGTCCGTGTGTGTGTGTGTGCGTGTGGGTTATCGGATTGAACTGACATTTCAATCATTAGACAAACTGGCAGATATAGGAGACTTCTGAGTCTAGAAATACCTTAATCTAGAATCAAACTGATGTAGGTCCTCCTAATGATATATTTGTGTATTGTTTCAGTTATTTAGTTATTTGTATTATTAAATAGACATATTATTTTATCCTGGACCCGTCAAACTAATATTCAATCTCCACATCTGTCCTGGATAAATTAAACAGATGATTAAGCTTTCAAGTATGAGGATTAAATATAGATCATTATAGTCAGTGGTGGTGTAATTGTTATACTCTGTGCAAATGTGTGGGCCTGGGTGTGCAAATGTGTGAAAATCACTTTACTTATTGTGTGAGGCCACTGAATGGATTTTAAAAAAAATTAAAAAAAATCTCATTATTCACTGACTAAAAATCCTGTGTCTTTGTATTTATGTCTGCAACTTCATGTTTTTATTTGTTAGATCTATGGCATTCTGACAATGAACAAGCGCGCTCAGTTATTGGAACAGCTGCAGTTTGTCCAGTTGAAATGCACACCTCGAGGTTAGAGTCTGTTTCCCTTCGCCTCACTATGCTGCACCACCTGTGTCTGACTCTGCTTGGGTTGTCTGTCCTCTTGCTTTGACACACACACACACACACACACACGCACACACACAGACACACTTGCTTGCATGGAAGTGGAGGCTAATAAAGGCAATGTGATGGTGGTGTGGGAGCGTAGAAAGTTTCCTACAAGTTTGTGGCATAACAATAAAAATGCTCCACAGATACTATTCTATTTGTAATCCATTCGTGTGTGTGTGTGAGTGTGTGTACGCTCGTGAGCGCTCGTGTGTGTGTGTTACTGAGTAAAGGCTGCGGCACGCCACCAAATGTAAAGCGCCAAAGGGAAAGGGACGTTTGCAGACACAAGTGGTTTTACAGGCTCCTTTCAGGATGAGGGCGCATGTTGTTGGCAGAACGAACGTATGCAGGTTCATGTTGACATCTTGAACATCATTAGGGATGAGAATATGTGTGCACGTATGTGTGTGTGCCTTTATGTGTGTACGTAAAAACAACTCGTCAAAAGCATCTCTCCTCACCTGACTCACGCAGGCAAACATCACACTCCGTCTAGTTTGAAGGATCTGTCTGCTGTCAGATTAGCCTTTATTTGTTTTACAACTTTTGTTTTACAACACTCGTCTCTTTTGGTCTTTCGTCTCTTCTCAGGAGTATATAAGATGAACACTTAGAAGTATATGTGTGCATACAGCTGCTGATAAAATACTGTATGTGACAGGTGCAATGAGTCTTCAACACACACACACACACACACACTAACACACACTAACACCGATCTGAGACTTGACCTACTGACACAGCACGGAGAGCCACAAAGTAAACCGCCGTCCTCTCTTCCACTCACGGGTTGAACTTTCTTCCTCTGATGCTTGTCAGTTGCAGAAGTACTTCAGGTGTAGGCCATAAAAGGCCCCATGACGCCCATGTGTGTGTTTTTCCACATGGGTTGGAGAGCCGGTCACTTGTAGAAAGAGAGAAAAAAACATGATGACGTCAAGCACACGTAGGCCTACAGCTTGACTCATATCCTATCTTTTTTTTTAAAGTCCCAATTTAGACATACTGTATGCACATGCTGTGTCATATACTCAATGACTTGATTTGTATCTTAAATATGACCAAAAACAGATTAAATTGGGATTATTGTCATTTCCCCCACCAGGTGAAGTCTGACTTTTTAATCTCACTGTTAAAACAAACACACTTAACCAAAGACCTTCAGAAATATGAAACAAATAATAGATATAATAAACAAATAAAGCTAGTAGATGAACGTCCTTTCCCCCCCTTTAATTAACGCTTTGAGTCATCCTTTTGTTCGTCCAGACCCCGCAGCCAAAACGCATGCTGCCCCTCAGGTATTATTTAATTGTGTTAGAGAAGCTAAAATGAATGTGTCACAGCCTGTTTCCGCAATGACAGATAAGCTCATTAGGAAAATATGACTGCAAACTAAAAGTTGTAGGTTATTTTTAAAATATGTATTATTATTATTATTATTATTATTATTATTATTATTATTATTATTATTATTATTATCAGCATATTAAGGTAGGCTAGTAAGGGGGTGTTTATGAAGTTACTGGACTTTTATGTTATTGAAAAAGGATTATTGGAACCGGGGTTTTTATTTTTATGAACAGGAGGGGGGAGCGTGTGATTCCATGACCGAGCCTGCGTGCGTCCGTTTGGGATTGTGGTATTTGCGAGTGCTGTAACGACAGCAGGTCCCGATGTGTCCCGTATTTGACTAGACAAACATGACGCGCGTTAAACGGGGCCGATTACGGCAGAGCGCGCGCATGCTGGGCGTCAATGGGAGCCGCGCCGTGTTGACAGTTCCCTGCTCGGGAGCGACGAGCAAACACCACAAAACCCTGGCTGTGCTGACACTCATGACTGATTAGCCCGCGCACACTCGTCGTGTACACACACGCGCACACGCTCAGATGCACGCAAACGCAGGTGGAGTGGATTACGTAAGGGCTTCGATAAAACAAGACCATATAGTCTAAATGACGATGATGCTGGTGGTGGTGATGGTGCTGCTGCGACAGAATTAAATCAAGGGGGGAAAAACGTCAAGACATACCGACTGGCGTCTGTAACAGTTAGAGGAAATATGTGGGTTGTGCAGAAAGCAGCCAGCACCACCATGGGGTTCCATTATTATTTAATGTTATCTCATCTGCTTTGCCATCTGACTAACCAGAGTAGACCCCCCCCCCCCCTCACACACACACACACTCACACACACACGGATACTTCAGCATTTCGGAGCGGGTCGGCTCTTTGCTTTGACAGCTTTGCCTCGGCATTGCGCACTGACGAACTGCAGCTTCTCTAACTGAACTAACCGTGGGCGAATTAGCAGCGCCTGGGTTTGGTGTGTGTGTGCGTGCTCCAAATGTTTCTACTTATTCAGTGAAGTGCAAGAAGTGTTAAAGCAGGAAATTGCCAGGCAGTAAATGGAAAGATTTTTATATTCCTTGAAAGGTGCATTCAGAAAACTTTTATAACATTGCGAAATCTCTGACACCTCGAGAGCTGAAGACGAAGAAGAAGAAGAAAGAAAAGAAAAACTGCCTGTTCCAATAAAGCAGTGCAGAATTTTTTAGTCATGCACTGTTTAATGGTTGACCCTGTTTGGCACCAGACTTGCTTGTGGCTGTAGATTTAGTGTACTGTGTTCTGTGGGCAATCTCCTTCTTGAAGTTCTGCTTTTCTGTTTAAATCAGCGGTGAACTAATACATCGTTTCCTCACTAACTTTATGATTGTTGTCTTATTTGCTGTACTAATCACATTAAGATGCTTTTTCAATGACTTTTTTTGGAATACATGTGGTCCGATGTGCCACGCAGCTCTAACCTACGTGTGCTCTGTCTCCTTGCCAGACATGCCCTGTGTGCAGGCTCAGTACGGGCCCGCCCCGCCAGGCTCGGCCTACTCTAGCCAGCCCTTCAGTTACCAGGGCGAATACAGCTCTGACCTCATGACCCCTGACTACACCAAGCTGGACCTGGGTGGTGGTGAGATCTCGGCCACCGCCACCACCTCCCTTCCCAGCTTCAACGTCTTTGTGGAGGGGAGCTACGAGCCCAAGTCCTCTTGCCTCTACCAGATGCCGACAAACAGGCCCATCAAAAAGGAGGAGGAGAGCTACCCAACCGCTCCGCCACTGGAGGTCATGTCCTCCTCCACCATGTACTTTAAACAGTCTCCCCCGTCCACCCCCACCACACCGTCCCTGCCCCACCAGCCGGGCGCCTCCTTCCTGTGGGAGGAGCACCACCTGGCCCCTCCGTCGCACCACTCTCTGGGCTCCGGCCTGGACACGGGCCCCCTCAAGTCGCCTCGCTTTCCACACTTCTACCAGCACTCGCCCCCGCACAGCGGCGGCAGCGGCGGTGGTTACGAGAGTCTGGGTGGAGGACTGGTTCGCACCTCCTCCTCTTCCTCCTCCTCCTCCTCCTCTGTCTCCCATCCTCACTGTCCACCGCTGGAGCAGCCCATGTACCAGCTGCACCGCGGGACCGGGGGCAGCAGCCTCGCCTTCCGCTCCCTGGCTCTCGGTCCCTGTGGCCCCCTACTAGGAGACAGCCTGCCATCGCCTCCCCAACGTGGCCCCCAAGGAGAGGGCACCTGTGCGGTGTGTGGGGACAACGCAGCCTGCCAGCACTACGGCGTTCGCACTTGTGAGGGCTGCAAGGGCTTCTTCAAGGTAAAAACCCCAGAAGCAATTAAGTCAAATGAGTGTTACACCTCGTTGCACTTTCAAGCTTTCAGTTTTACTTTAAAACTGCCATTAAAGCTTAAAACTGCAACAATACCTTCATAACAACATAACGACTTCTATATGATTCTTCTTTATATTCCTAAATGTATAAAATACCCACTCTTCTGGTTCCGTTCCTCTGTGCCTTCAGTCCCACCCACGTTCATAATTAACATTCCACCTTGAAATAACCCCCTTGACGTGGCTGCAACGTGACTGACATATTCTATTTGAAACATGTTTCCCGCGTCTTCCTCGCTCCCACTCTGCGTCCGTCTCTGCGCTCTCTCAATCGTCTTCAGCGTCATTGTGAAAGCATAAGGCACCCACATGGTCGTCTCTCCCGGCAACCAAGTGGGCACCTTGTGCGTGTGCGTCTGTGTGGGTCTGCGAGGTCACACGAGTTCTGTGAACGCAGGATGATAAAAAAGGCACTCTCACTCAGACGAACAGGGAAGCTCGATGCTCAGCCTCTCAGAAATAAAGTGGATGAAGAGTCCAAGAGAAAAGGAAACCTACTTGAAATCAAAGTTCCCTTTCAGCGTGTTCGTAGTGAATCACGTGAATCAGTGGCCACAAAATTGACTACAATTCACTGATATAATACGATATGAGTCAGTTTGAGATTTGGTCCGTCAAATGACTCAATATAACACTTCTCAGCTCGCTGTCTCACATCCTATGTGACCACGTGCTCACACACACACAACTCATAGTTTAACATCACCAAGTGGCAGTTTTAGTCAGACAGATTTTCTCATGTAAGTCATAAAGCATAACAAACGTGACAACATTTAAATAAAAGCAAACTCACAGGCAGCATCACTGAAGTTTCTTTGCGCAGTTTTTCAATTGTTTTGGAAAAAAAATGTAAATTTGGATTTTTTCCGGCACGCTTGTTAAGCATTCTATTGGTTGCATGAGAAAAGAGAGTGAAATTAAGAGACAGCGAGAAGGAGGGTGCAAACAAAGAGGTAATTGAATAATGCCTCTGGTAGGTGGAAATGAATTATCCTTCTTTTCAATTAGTTTCACAATTTGTTTTTATTTAGTAATTAATGAAAGCAGCGTCTGGTGGCAGCAGGCCGCGGGCTGTCTGCCTGCTGCAGAGCTCAGCAGCCACACAGCCTGTCAAACCTCGCTATGTTTCCTTTACATGCAGATGCAGCCAACCGTGCACGCACAACATATGCACACGGCCGCATATTCATACAGTACCATGTACATGCTCTTTCATGCTGTTTCATCCTGAATCCAGGATACGAGCACAGAAGCTGAAACATGACTTTCACACACCTGCTCTTTTTCATATGCATACTGTCAAGCCCATTACCTCCATCATCCTGATGGTTTTATTGTCCCCTAAAAATATGTCCTGATTATATTTAATTATCCTTGAATGGTTATTATACATTAAACCATTGTAGAGGCTTGCTGTAAATTGTTGTTATTTCATTAGTGCAATTTTAGGCACTGTGAATTAATTTTAGCTCTTAAACAAATAGTTTTATCCCTGTATTTGTTGTTTTTTTGGCAGAATAATGAAGTCCATTCACTGCTCTCCATTAATTTAGTGAATAATTCAGAATAAGAATATTTGAAAATTAAAAACTAGATTCAGCTGTATAATACAAACATTATGCTGGAAAGAAAAACATTTTAAAAGGGGTTTATCTGTTTTTATTTTTGTATGATTTTTATGCAAGTACTGTCCTAACCAGAGTTTTTTTTTACTTTAGCTGCTTTTATCAGTCAAAATACATGGGCAGCTTAGCTCATTGCACATCATTTTTATTTCCCCTGCTTGCACACAAGTCATAAAAAAAGATTGTTAGTGGCAGTCTAGTGGTGAAAAAAGACATCAAGATGGCAACATAATAGCACATCATTTCACAAAAAATCTCTTAATTGCACATAAGTTGAACATTTCATTCATTCAGGAAATGCATCCTGATAAACACCCCCCCCCCCCCCCCCCCCACACACACACACACACTCACAGACATACGTGTAGGTGCGTGGCTTCGCACTTAGGTTATAAAAGTTAAGTCTAGATTTTTCCACAAAGAACACAATAAAATCAGCCCTGAGATGCCTACACATAATTGTTTCACTACAAAATACCCTTTCACTTCCTCTGCAGACAGAGATTGCTTCTGATTAAGAAGCCACGGAGAGGAGGGGCAAGAGGAGACAGGGGGCAGGAGAGGGGGAACAAAGTCCCTAAAGGCTTTTAATTTAAGCCAAGGCTATTAGCACATGTTACATGTCAAGAATCTGCCTCTGCATGCCTCCATACAACCCCCACAACACCCACAGCATGTGCGTTTGTCAATGTGCTTTCAGCGCATATAACTCATTCCTCAACTCTGACTGTCAATGTTTAACCGAGCGTGTTTTCTCTTGAATTAAGGCCTTGCCCACACAAACATTACTATCACCCCAAAATTTCAGTTTCTGATACAAACGCACATAAATGGTTAATCTCTTGTCCTCAAAGGGAAATTCAACCGCTAACATTGGAGTAAATTACGTGACAGATAAAATGAAACTAGAACAAAGCATATATGCTACACTCAAACACACACACACACACACACACTCTCAAACACACACACACACACACACACAAACACACACACACACTCAAACACACCCACACACACACACAAACACACAGGCCGGTCTAAAGAGGGACTTGATGTACAGAATGAGGATCTACAGATTTACTAACCATATTGAGATAATTTGATCTGACTATCAGAGACTAGTTAGTTCCAGTGTATTAACTCTGATATGTAGTGTCTCTGCTCTGAGACGCCAGTTTTTCCCCATGCTGCTTATTAGAAAGTAAGGTCACAAGAGCCCCAAACACACACACACACACACACACACACACACACACACACACACACACACACACACACACACACACACACACGCAAATAGTGGAGAGATACCAAGAGAGACATGCAGGAGACAGGCAAGCTCATGAGAGCTTAATTTATCAGAACCTTAATTGATCATTTCAAACTCAGGCTTTTATTGGAACCAGCTATCTCCTAAATTAAGCCCTGAGGTCACTGAGAAAAAGAAAATTCTCCCTCAACCAACCACCAGGGTCAACTCACCTTCCACCACATTCACCTGATCCCCGGATGTGCTGCAACAAAAACAACAACAACAAAAAACAAGCTCATACAGTTGGAAGAAACACAAATAGTTGAACTCCAGCATGTTCATTTGAGTTCGGTATTCGCCAACAGCAACATGATGAACGACTATCGTAAAACTTGTGAAATAACTGTTGGCATGTTTATGCGTTGTGCGTCATCCTCTTCGGACTCCCACTTAACGGATGTTATTTTCCCTCGACCACATTAATGACCATAACTAACTTATCCCGGCGCGCACGGATCACTGACCACTGAGGGGAAGAGAGGGATACATTCAGAGCGATATGCGGTGCCATGGCAACAGCTCTCATCCGGCGCTGGCGCCCATTACGCGCCAGTTCCGCACTCGCGCCGGAGCATATGGAATAATTGGTGTGTTATTGGTCTCCCGGGGGCACGGGCATGTGTGGCGCGAGGGGTTCCTAATTGGATTTATTTGTTTTGATGTGTTTTAGAGGCGTTAAAGAAGAGGAGACGCTGTGACACGTTCCGTGTGTTCCGTTTATTTAATTTAGAGTTTGTTCTGGTTCTGTCTTGCCTGAGTGGACTAAAGCCACCGCATGATGGAGTATACATGTAAACACTTAATGTTAACACTTAATAATTATGGTGTAATTGTAATCGTTTCGTTGTAACGGATTCGCACCGCAGGCAAAGGCTTGTCCAGTGCCCTAAGACGCCTGTAAACATTGGCAACATGTCCCAGGAGGCCTCACCGAGGTTACACAATCACTGATAGTATATGTGGTTTCTTCATATTCAGAATAGGACAATTACCGAACGGTGCACTTTAAATAGTGTTCTCCTGCATTACCACAGTGCACAATAATTCGCAAAATGAAGAATCTGAGTGTCAAACTGTGAAAACCTCTCTAATTCCGCTCATCGAACCATTAGAGCACTGAGAACACATCTTAGCAGTTGACTTGTCTTTATACACAACTCCAGTCCCAAAAGCACGGGATTGGCCCATTGGTGGGCGCGCGCACGAGACCGGACAGGCATGCACTCTGCTATCTCTTGTTAAAACTGTCTCTCATCCACGCGCGGAGTGCAGCCGGCCCCCACGTGGCCCGTTTCTGATTTCATTTTAATAAGGTCAGTAATAATCGCGCGAGCCAACCGAGGAGAAAACAGCTCCCGCGGGGCCCATTGACAGAGGCGGGATGCGCGAGGCCTCGGAGGTGCAACGAGCTGACCCGCGAGCTTCACAAACAATCTGATCACGCAGCTCTTACGGCCGCTGCCCCCCCCCCCCGTCTCGCGGGACCCGCTTCGGCATGCCACGCGCTCGGTCCCCATTGTCGGCTCCGGCGCTAATAAAATTGTCCCTCCTGCAGGCGAGGCTTGTTGGAAAATTAATTTTATCTAATTATACTGATGTCAACGCCGCCTTTCAGCGCGTAATTAAAATCTGACCTGCGAGCTTCTGCTTTCATTCTTTGATGGGGAAGGGGGGAAAGAGAAAAAAAAAACAGAAATTGAATTAAACAAATCAAATATTAGGTGGCTGATTGTGTTTGGGGGCTGATTATCGGAATGCCTTCTCTCCTCCAGCGCACCGTGCAGAAAAACGCCAAGTACGTGTGTCTGGCCAGTAAGAACTGTCCTGTGGACAAGAGGAGACGCAACCGCTGCCAATACTGCCGCTTCCAGAAGTGTCTGAGCGTCGGCATGGTGAAGGAAGGTAAGAGAAGCGACCACACACTCACACACACACCTGATAACCACGCTCTAAACAGACAGGAAGGCACATAGACCAGAAAAGTGCAACACAAATTTGACCTGCAGTCCACGGTGATAAAGTTTGTTCCTGCAATCAGGGTTTATTAGGCCGGTAATGACCTGGCCTGTGGCCGCGTCACACACATCCACGGAGCACTAATTCGTCCTCTCTGGTTGGAGGAACGAAAGTAGAACATACATACCAATTAGTGGCCACCTCTCTCTTTAAACTCTCGGATCCGGATTGTTTTAAAGCTCCGAAGGGGACACGAGGGGCTCGAACTTCTCACACTATATATATATATAATCTGCTGCACGGCGGAGACGATGTGAAATGTGAAATGTGGCACGCACACTGCCCTCATTTCTCACCTGTTTCACACGCAGACACATGCTCGCATAAACGCAAACAAACCCGCACACACTTACTCCATCCCATTAACACGTGCGCGGCCCCGCAGAACAGCTCCACTGCCCTCTGCTGGCTGGTGGCCTCCTGTGTGGGGGGTTGTGGGAGGTTTGGAGAGCTCATGTGGAAAAAGGACTGCAGTCAGTTCTACCGCTGTAAAATACCGATGACAAGCCTATCAGTTCGAGGATAAAGGTTATTTGTGCTGACTGAACAACCTCTTCATTGCTGCCCGTCTCCTCTGCTCCACAGTGGTGCGTACTGATAGTTTGAAGGGGCGCCGAGGCCGTCTGCCTTCCAAACCAAAGAGCCCCCTGCAGTCAGAAGCGTCTCCTCCTTCTCCCCCCCTCAGCTTGCTCTCCGCTCTTCTCAGGGCTTATTCCCACTGCACGCCCCGGGACCTCGACTACAGCCAGGTACCCCAAACACACACTTTTTTCTCTTTCTTTTTAATACATTTTAGTGCATTCAGTGAGAAATATCGCTTGTTTATTCTTATTCGTGGAGTAATGTATCTCTTTCCTCCTCCACAGTTCAGTGCTGCCGACCCTCCCTCCTCCTCCTCAGATGCCGAGCACATCCAGCTCTTCTACAGGCTGCTCACCATCTCGATGGAGACCACACGATGCTGGGCCGACCGGTTGCCCGGGTTCTCTGAGCTCCAGCGTGACGACCAGAACCTGCTCATAGACTCGGCCTTCCTGGAGCTGTTTGTCCTGCGATTGGCTCACAGGTAAGGAAGGGGAGATGACACCTCTAGCACATTCAATTTCACTTTTTTAAACTCGTACACAAGTCTCCGTCCATCTCCTGCACATCTAAAACTTCTTCCACAAGATTTCCAGCACACACCTAAGACTTTATCAGGAACTTTACCCCCTTTGGCCCAGCACCAACAGGCAGTTAATATCCTTTACCATTACAGTCCAGTACAGTGGTTAACCGTGCTGGCAAAGCTGTGTGCTGGTGTGTCGGTGCATCTCCAGAGTAGGAGGAGTGGAGCTGAGTAATCGCCATTCGAACCAAATTATGAATGGAATCTGTAGCTATGACAGCAGCTACACCCACAGAGTTCCGCTCGGCTCGTCTGATATCTGACGCACAGAGAGCTCTGTGTGTGTTCTGCCGGCTAAAACTGTGCTAACATTGTGAACTGTGAATTGACGGGATCAATTCCATCTAAAAGCTAGTCAGCTGAGAGACTGAAAAGGGCTGTTATGGAAGGAAATACACATTCAATTCAGCTGACTGATATAAAAAAAAAGAAAAGGGAATCGACTTAATTTGCCTCATGCATCCAGTAGTGTGTGTGTGTTTGAGAGGGAGAGAGAGCATGTGTGTGTCTTACTCGTGGATACCTGTGGTGCCATTATGACTGCCCTTGCCCATCTTTGCCTCCGAATCGCCCCGGTTACCGGTCTGTTCTCGTAAGGCATGCGGCTGGTTAAATTTATGGGGAGGACAGGGGCTGGGCTACAAGCTCATCCCTTTGTCTGCGCTGTCGTCTAGTGCCGAAAACCAACAAAGTCACACACACACAAGCACACTTACTCACACACACTCACGCACACTGATGATGTCGAGGCCCAACTTTCTCTCCTCCTCCCGGTGTAGGGTCCAGGTGCAGGGTGGGTAGACGTTGGGTGGTGGCATCACAGTCCCAGCAGGAGGGGGATCAGGCTGGGAGTCTGACTCATGCTGAACGGTGGACTCATAGGGGCCTCTATCAAACGCACAAGTGCTCACGCACACTGCTCATCCTCCCATCAGCCAAACTCCCACAGCCCAGAGGGAAGAACACACAAACACAGCACTGTCTTGCTTTGTCTCCCGTGAGAGCAAAGGATGCGGTCCGCACTCCTATCTCATTGAGGCCTGCGTTGACCCTGTGTTGAACTCAGATGCCTTGCAGACCCCTGCGTTAGCGTACGTCTGTATGCCTGTGAGTGTGTGTGTGTGTGTGTGTGTGTGTGTGTGTGTGTGTGTGTGTGTGTGTGTGTGTGTGTGAGTGTGTGTGTGCCCAATGTGTGTAGAGTAAATTTGCTCCGCTCTTCTGGGCTGGCATTGCTGTAAGCACCCCGTTACCAAACAGTTTCTGTGGTTATTGGTTGATTACCGTGGTGACAGTGTAGTCAGGAGGGAGTGGAATGTGTGGCAGTCATCCAGCTGTGTGTGTGTGTGTGTGTGTGTGTGTGCTTGGCTGCTTGTTCACCAGCCAGTCCGTATAGTCTTTTCAAGCATGGGTCAAATAGTATTTTGAAGGTGGATAAAGTAGAAATATATGCTTGGACTCATACACATTAATAGTGGATTTGGCTTCATATTCTATGTTGTTCCAAAGTTTTTGCGTTTTCGAGGTAAATCCCTGCCATTCATTCGTGGTGAAATATTAAATCTATTCCAATGTGTGGAAATATGTCAGTTAATATTTTTTAAATGCATCGCGTCAAAAAGCATTATTTATTTATTTTATGCTACATTTTATAGAAATGTGAAAAATATATTTTTAAAAATGTAATATTTTTTTTACATCAAAAAAAAGATGCAGCATTTGAATTAATATACATTTACATTTACATTTAGGGCATTTAGCAGAACAAAACCAAAGCGACTTACAATAAGGTATATATAAATGCACTATATTAAGGGGAAATGTCAGAGTTCCATAATCATAATGCTGGACCATTAATATAAAAAACAAAGAGAAGTGTCTTTCCTCAGCAACAGGTCCCATCCTGCCACTTCTCCCAACACCTGCATCCATCCCTACTTCTTAATTACCCCCCCCCCCCCCCCCCCCCCCCCTGCTCTTGGATGACCCTTTTGTCCCTGACGGCTACACCGATGTGTTTTGTGTTTGTGCGTATAAGAGTGTCTGATTGACAGAGCTGGTGATGTGAGAGAGCATCTGTGTGCATATGTTCTGCTGAGAGGGGGTGGAGCCCCTTTTAAACTGCAGTCAGGGTAATTAGACATAAATGGTATTTCGTCCTCTCCTCATAACTGCTAAACCAATGTTTATGTGCGGGTTGTAATTTGAGGCACCCCACCAGCCTCCCCCCCTCTCTCTCTCTCTTCCTTCTCACTATCAGCTGTTTTCCAAGCACACACTTTCCACCATTGTCCTGTTTTCTTGAGATCTTCCAGCAAAACATTTTTTCTATCTCTCTGAAGAAAACCACACTTTTCTTTTAGGACTAATAAAAGAGTAGTCCCAGCCCTCCCTCATTCACTGTTTGTTCTCTGCTCACTGGTAAAGGAGTGGGATGTTGTGTGTCGTGAGTAACTGATGGCTAAATACATCTGAGAAGTCTTTTCATTTCCTCATTAAGGCTTTGTGTTTCCACTGCATACCACAGCCCGGGCACATTAAAGCCATAATAGTTTACCTATCTGTAAATACACACACACATAGAGCAGTCCTCTGCCCTAACCCCTCACCCCGCCCTGCCAGAAGGAAACACAGGAATGTTTTAAAATGCTATAATTTGGAAAACACAACCTTAATCGGCTGCATGCCTGTGTTTGATGTGTGTCCTGGTTGTGTGTGAGTACTGCCAGGTTTTCTCATTGTTTTATTGTAATTGTTTCCTTCCCCCAGTATCACAGGGCATATTTACAATACATGAGGGAAACTGCAGCGTTTCATTGGGAGAGAGATCTAACCGGTGTCTCCGTCTCCTTCTCCCTCTGTGCCTCAGGTCAATGCTGTCAGAGGATAAACTAGTGTTCTGTAACGGCTTGGTGCTGCACAGGTTCCAGTGCCTTCGTGGGTTCGGAGAGTGGCTGGACTCCATCCGGGACTTCTCCACCCACCTCCAGAGCCTAAACCTGGACGCCTCTGCCTTCGCCTGCCTGGCTGCCCTTGTGCTGCTCACAGGTAATAACACAAGCTCGTGATCATCAGATTTCAAATTTAAAAATCACCATCGGGGGATAAATAAAATCAAATACATTATATGTGACATTGGCAAAAAAAACCTGCCCGTTTTCAAAGTCAGCTGTTGCTCCTGCATAAATATATGGATACAAATCCACACACACACACACACACACACACACACACCTTCTTCCCTTTGTCCAGAGCGTTGCCTGTGGGTGATTCAATGTGACAGTGATCAAGTGGATACATCCACTTACGTCACGCACACGCTTGTTCTCACACATCTCGGCCTGAAACAAGAACCCGATACCCAGGAGCACCTGCTGCACCTGCCACACACCTGGCCATCTAATCAGTGTGCATGTGTGAAAAATGGAAGGACTAGAGTCCCGGCTTTCTCTGCGACCGCACGTCTGAGACGCAACACAAGAGACGAGAGTTTAGTGGCTACTAAAGGACATTAGAAATGATCACTGACAAACGTAGCCCACGGTGACAGAGGACGCGTTCACGTTTCATTTTTTTTTTTTTACTGCTTCATGTCAGGCTCAGAAAATGCTTATAAGCATGTAATTGGTAACACCCCCCCCCCGGCTTCCTTACCTAACCCTGCCCTCCTCTTCCTCCACCTTCTCTTCCTCCGTCTAAGCCCTTCAACCCCATCCTCCCTCTCTGGGGGAGCACTTAACTCTGTGCCTGATCGACCAGCCCACCGCGGAGCACAGCTCTGGAATGGCGTCTGCGCTGTTCTCAGTGGCTCTCTGCCACCTCGGCAAAGCACACAGCGCACTGCCACGGCAGAGCCACCCGGGCGATCGACCGCTCCAGAGTGGCCTGTGCAGAAAGGCAGTCATCGATCCCTCCCCGGGAGCCCGTGTACATAGTGAAAGAAGCGATAGGGAGAGTGGAGAGAGAGGGAAGCAAGAGTGTGTGAGAGGTCTGAAAGCCGCGGTGAAAGAGGAGGGCTGGAGTAACTCTGCGGCAGCAAACACTGAACAAACAAAAGAGTCACATAAACAAACAATAAATAAGCTTCTGATAATGGATACCTCAAAGTGAGACTGGTCTTAGTGACAGACTCCCTGCAGACCACAGTGTGTGTGTGTGTGTGTGTGTGTGTGTATGTGTGTGTGTGTGTGGGGGGGGGGATGGACACCCTGTTCTCTGCAGAATGAGTTAGTGTCACATTAAGCCTCGTACGGGTGCCATAGGAGTTGCTATGGGCAGCAGTGTGTGTGCGTGCGTGTGTGTTTCTAATTTAATTTGGCTGCTCACAGGGCCGAATAATCAGCTAATTGTTGAGCACTTTTGTTTCTGTCAGTGTCTTAAATTGCAGCGACAATTTGTGTCTCTGCATGCGTGCAAATGTTTATAAAGGCATGAGCTGGATCCACACACACACACACACACACACACACACACACACACACACATATATATTGTTCTGTGTGTGTGTCCACAGTGTGAACAGAGTGTACAAGGGGCTTATTAGGTTAGACTGCGTATTGATCTGTAGTGAGTGAGACAAGTTAGGGCCTGTTAAGAACATTAGCCATATGGCCTAATGAGGTGGGATTCAATATAAAAGAAGATGTAGCTAATGCTCTGTCAGCTGGATGAGCTCTGATGTTTATGTGTTATGTATTTGTCCACGGGTGTGAGTTTTGCTGTTTAATGTATTATTTTCCATTCAACGTCTCTGTCGGTCTGTCTCTCCACAGAGCAAGTCCCGGGTCTGAAGGACTCAAAGCGGGTTGAGGACATGCAGAATCGAGTGATTTGTTGTCTCAGAGACCACCTGGGTTGTGGCCCTTCCTCCTCCTCCTCCTCCTCCACCTCCAAGGCTACACCCTCCCTGAGTCGTATCCTTGGTTTAAGGGCGGAGCTCCGTTCCCAGAGGACCCAGGGCCTTCAACGAATCTTCTACCTGAAGTTGGAAGACCTGGTCCAGCCCCCTCCATTGATTGACAGGTTCCTGGACACTCTGCCCTACTGAGGCTGACCATACACAGAGAAAAAAAATGACATTACTTCCTGTTCAGGCCTCCTCCCCCCCCAAGGAGCATGCAGACACACACACACACACACATACAGAGAGACTCTCACTCCCCTCTGACTGATGCAGAGCAGAGAGCCAATCAAATGCTTTTCACTCAACAGGAAAACCAATCATGAGCGCCTTTCACTCAAATGGACAACCAACTAAATGCTTTTCACCAGTGTAAAAGACAATTACTCAAACGCTTTACCACTTTTTATTTGCTCCTCCTGTTTTCTCATACGGGGGAGGACGACGAGGCTGACAAGGAAGACAGAAAAAATGACTTTTTGCTGTCTGGGTGGCGGCTCATCCAGCAAGAAGAAAGAGGGTTTATGAGTACTGTTTATCCTTGTGAGGACTTCTTTTTAGTCAAGTGGGAAAGGGGGTGCTTTCACTGTGTTTGATTGTTTTCGAAAGCTGAAGATGTCCCAGTGAAACACAAGTGGCTGTGTATTCTAGTTCCTCCCGCTGAAAGAAGCAAGTGGGCGTTTTTCATACTGAAATGTACTGAAATGTCAGAGGTCAGACAGCGTCGGCGTAGACGTGCAGAAACAACACAAATCAGGACACAGGTCTCTCATAAACACATGGAAGTGGCTGTTGAGTCGGGCTCTTGATTCCAAGTGCAATTTTTTAAGTGCTATCTCCCCACAAAATGAAACGGTGGAGATGTATGTAACGGTTTAATTTCAAACTCTAAATTATTTTAATACAAAGACTTGTCCTGTACTGTCAGTAGCTAAACGAAAGAGAGACAGTCTCCGCCTGGCCTTCGACAGCAGAGGAGATACTGTGCACTAACGATTGATGACTGAGTCACCCAGACTTGAACTTGCTCTAGTATGTTGATTTTTTGTTGTTGTTGTTGTTGATTTGTTTTTTATTAACTCATTTTGAAATCATAGGCGGAACAGGAGGATGGAAGAATGAACACGGACAGAAATCTGCTTTTGAAGCACTTACACCCTGAGGAGGGTTAGAAGCACAGACACACACCCTACCTGCTCCCCCGGAGGACGGCGAGGAGCCGGGGGGAGGAGGGTGCTCGACAGATAGCCGTATGTCCAGGGGTGAAACATTCCGCAGTCATGCTCTTTTTTCTATTTGTTTCTATTGTGGAGGCGGTGCGAGCGCGTGGAGGACATGGCTGCAAACTGTCTTTGTGTGTACACTTAGAGAAGCCAGGATCATATGCATGGTGTGTTATAAGCTGTAAGAGCTGCCATAGCCTGTCAAAACAGCTCGACCTGTGTTTGTGTCTCAGACTGCGGCTCTATGGGGATCTCCCCGGGCCTCCACCACCCACTCACACTCACGGCAGCAGTTTGAAATATGAATAAAAGCAAATTATATAGATATAAATATAAATATAAATATATATATATATATATACAAAACTAATATTTTGAAGTGTTTTTAGCTTTTTCAAATATTGTGGTACGAGTTGTGCATTGTTTTTTGAAGAAGAGAAACAAAAAAGAAAAAAAGTTGCTGTTTTTCAATGTCCCTCTTTGGTTTGAGTTTCCTGTTCGATTCTTCTTTTTCTTTCTCTTTTGGTTCACTGGATTTTCTGTTCAGCACTTTGAAATCATAAACTAGTTCTGATTATTCTGCCTGACTGCGTCCTGTGTTTTGATTTATTTAAATGTTTTAATTAAATGACTTTAATGCAAAATGCAAAAAGCATTTCAAGTGGTCCACGCGTTAAAGGCGCTTCACGGCTTTTTCGAGCAAAAGACCAAATTTGAGCTGATTCTCTGCAGAACACACGTGTCTGTCTGGTCAGACACAAAAGCCTCTTGACAGGTAAAAGGCCTTGGCTGTCTCCCGAGGGACCCTCGCGCTCGCACAGCGAGTAGAGGGGGATTAGGAGAGTGAGAAGGGGGACGAGGAGGGAAGCGAGGACAGCTTCATGTTAGCATGAGGTCCAGATCAGCCTCCAGCCTCGTTAAATACCATCGATCGCCACGGTGACATTTCACAGCACATGCCGTCTATACTGTCACTGCCATCACTCACTCGTCCTCCTGCGCAACAGCATGAGCACTAACACAGGCACGCGCACACACACACACACACACACACACACGCACACACACATGCACACACACACTCAGACAACCAGGTGATTGATAGTAACTGTGGTAGTGAAACTGTGAACAGCTCTGTGTGTGTGTGCGTGTGTGTGTGTGAGTGTGTGTGTTTGCGTGCACCACAGTATAGTTAAGAGATTACACAAATGTGGAGTGCATCATGTTGAACATGCTACATATGAAATCTATGATGTGACACCACACAGCACAAAATATTCAGTCCCAAGAAATTCAAACTCATCCCTTTCCCTCAACCATAAAACACAAAACCCCTTCAGTGGTAAATTATAACCAGAAGGTGCACTTAACCATTGTTTTGTCTGTCTGTGTATTTGTTACGTGGCACACATGAACCTGTCCAACACCTCCGCTCTCCTGTCTGGGATTGTGATGTCTCTGTGTTTTTTAGTCAGCATACAGGAAAAGACCATTCGCACCATTTTTGCTGTGGTGTGAGCGTGCATGTGTGCACCGCGTGTGTGCAAATGAACATCCTATTTCTATGACAGTGATGTCGCTGAGTGACAAGTTAAAAAAAAACATGACCACGAAGCCGACGGCCCCGCTTGAAGCTTGAAACACACTCAAACTTGCACATGCACGCGCACACACGCACACACACAGTGAGCTGTCAGTCTCCCGGCCAATCGATCAGTGTTGACAGATAGCAGATACCCCCAGAGTCTTAATTAGAGGTCCCATTAGAACACACACACACACACAACACACACATACACATTCAGAGTTTATCCTAATCCATTCAGAAATGTAAAATCACCCCTCTAATACTGATAGTATCAAAATGTGGAGATTGTAAAGAGAGACCTGCAGGTTTACAAAGACGTAAAGTTGTAATCTGAATAGGCCCTTTTTCACAGACTATATCTTGACATGTCACAGAATTAAAGAGGTGTAAATAATAAAATGCTAGATGATTCCATTTAGCTGCTTCAGTTTCAAAGCTGGCTCACTGTCACAGCTCACTAGGCCAACAAGAAGGCTCCTGTTTAAGAAAAGGCCTCTATCTACTGAGCCATCAGGGTGTGCTGAACACACCTGCTTCATAAACAGTAAGATGCAGCTCCCTGCTGGCTTCCTCTCCTGCTGACAAACTTCCTGGATTAGACCAAAAAGAACAGCACCTGAGTCCTCCTTAGCCACACACACACACGCACACACACACACATACATACACACGCGACGCTAAAGATTTTTGATGATTTGCTATTTAGACTTTCACTGTCTGCTTTGTTCTTCCCCCTCAGTCTGCAACCCTGGGAGTCCCCTGGAAGTGGATAGACAGACACACACAAACACATGCATGCACACACACACACATTACCTTCACAGCACCAGGGGAAATCCCCTGTTGCTGGGGACTGTGTGTTGCACTGTGGCCCCTCGCATGGAGCATCCGCTGAGGGAAGAGTGTGTGGGGGGTTGGCCTAAATGTCAAAGGTAAAAGGTGCTGAAGAAGAGGAGTGGAAACATGCAATAGACCCACTCACCCTGCTGATCTCAGCGTTGAGGAGGGGGAACCCCAATTCTCTCACTCTGGCACCGTCCCATACACAACACAGACAAAATGATCACACTTAAGTCGTCTTTCCATGGGATTGGTGCTGTTTTATACATGCAGTCAATTGTGAAAACCTATGGAATGGTGAAAAAATAAACTCAAGTTAAAAAAATCGCCCATCTCTGCTATAACCTTAATCCGGATTAATTTTAACTTTTAACAGTCAGATGTGTGTTAATTAGTGATGTTGGGTACGGGGCTGTGATCTGAATGGGATTTTGTGATATATTGCCAGTGCTTGAAATATTACCATGTTCACATTCATTTGATAGCTGTTATGAGTAATTGCGTCTCATTTTGAAAGGTCACACATTTTAATTGATGCTGCCACACATAGTTTAAATAACCACCCTTTACCCCACTTCATAGCTGTACACGTGATTTGGGAAATTCTGCAGCTGTAAATTCCTGTTCATTTTTACCTTCTGTAACTTTTAGCTTGCTTTATTCTGATCACAATGTTTTAATTATCACAGAGATCAGCCGCTCATGAAACCAATTTCTTCTAATTGATTTGTATATTTAGTCCATTTTTATATCATTTGATGTGTAAATAAAAAAAAATCACAATCAAGCCATAAAAACCGACATATGTTATACTGTATGTGTCAAAACTAGAATATAATCACTAGCCTTAATCCAATATAGGCCTTTTTAGATTGGATATCTAATGGACTGGAATAAAGTTGACCTCGGATTGCTGTTATAGTAGTAAGAAAGTATAATCTTGTTTTATTTTAAACCAAAATATTCACCAATTTAAACACAAAAAAAGAGATTAAAACTAAAAAAACAAAAAAAAATTAAAAACAAAGGGCCATATGAGCATGTATTGACCTAAAACAAACTATTAGCTAATAATGGAGTACATACCCACACTGCCTGAGTAAAGGCCTTTAGTCTATATCAGTCTGCATATGTATGAGTAGGTGAGAGAGAGCATGCATTTGTTGATGTGAGTGAAGCAAATCATTTTTCAGGGGCCCGGACGTTTCTGTTTGTGTTTCTGGAATTATTTATTCATTCTTTTGGATGCTGTACCTTCCTCCAACCTGATCAATAGAATAGGAGAAATAACCCCGTTACGGTTATTTTTAGAAATGCCACAGTGACTCGTCGTTATTGGTGGGCGGTACGGTTCAGTCCGTGAGGAGGAACTCAATGTTCTGTGGCTGCTGGTTCAGGTCGGAAACTTTTCGCGGACGCACAGTGAAGAGAGTTGTTTACAAACAACAAACTGTCAGAACAAAAAAAGAGAAACAAATCAAAAGCGTTCCCTTAAATTAGAAAATGTATCAAATCATCAATTTCCTCAACAGTATGGAGGTTCATTGCAGTCTTTAAGGAAAATAAAGTACATCCCAGAGGGATATTTTCAGTGGTAAGTGTCGACGTATCTTCTTTTAAGTTTCGTTTTCAGGCTGATGGTCGCCAGTAGAGTGGCGTTAATATCTAATCAGAGCTGTTAGCTCCATACGTAGCTAAACGGCTAACACCAGGCTAGCCCGTCCATTCACCTAACGTTGCTAAGCTAACTAGCCAGCTGTTATCAAACTGTGTGAACGTTTCTATCCAGCTGTTAAAAGACAGTTTACTGTTTCCATTAACAACAAAAAACCCAGAATGGCTTGTCTGAAAAGATACGTAGATATTGTCATCAGCTTCTAATGACCATTGAAATAATAACCCTCACTGACGTCACAGTGGGTGTATCATGAATGACTATTACGAACATTTACATGAAGAGGATCGTTGTTTTCATTATTGATGTCATGTAATTTCTGCATAGGTGCTACGTGTCAGTCTTGCTACTCTTTTTCCCCCTGAAAGGATGTTGGCATGAAAGAAAGTGGATTAATCTCTTGGAGGTGCCAACGTGAGATGTGTGGGCAGACTCGCATGTGTCATGGAGCTTATTGGTTTGATTTCCATGTATTTATGAGAGTCATACTCTGCTGGTATTTACAGTGTCTGTGGGGGCAGTGAGATAAAGCCGAGCAGGTGCGGTGTCAGTGTTACAAAGAGGTGTTGGCTGTGGGCACGTCGGCGGGACACATGGCAGAGGAAGGCAACAAGCTGACACTGCGGCGCCTGGAGGCACCGATCCACAAGTTCATTAAAGTGGTTCTACCCACGGACCTGGAGAGGCTGCAGAAACACCACAATAACATACTGAAGGTGACGGCCCGAAATCTGGCCCAACACATGATCTCACACTCTCACTTCCGGGTCCACAGATGGATAACGGTTCTCCCTTCTTTTCCACAGTACCAACAAAGCCAGCAATGGGACCGACTTCACCTGGAGCATATTAACGCCAGCAGAACTGTTCAGGTATGAGGTAATACTCTACACTTCAAAAACATACGCGTGTGTGACAGAGAGTGATTCTAATTGGCCTTGCACTAATTGAGATGCTCTTTCACGAGAGAAACAGAAGGTCTGAACCAAATTATTATATTTTCGAACCAAGAAAAATGACAAGTTTCACTTAAGCAACGCACGGATGATGCGATTCGGTGTTTCTTGAAAATCCCTGCACATGCATGACCCTGCAAGGGGGGGGGGGGGGGGGGGTTCGACCAAGTTGTTCCTGTTTGAAACTTAAAAGTGTCGACCAAGTTGTTCCTGTTTGAAACTAAAAAGTGGAAGCCAGTGCCAGCAGCGAGTGGTCTCTTTCTCCACTCACGTAAAGTGTATGAGTGAAGGAGAGAACTGTCCACTTGTTTTACAGCCTTCTTGAACTGATGTACGACCCAAGCAGCTGATCCCCGCCTCGCCTCGCCAGGCCAAGCAATGTGAATATTGTATTGTTTTGGATCAACAGAAAAACAGCAGCAACACAACAACATTCTATGTTTACTCAACACAAGATCCACCTTAGTTGTTGTACCCCCATATATGACCCCTTGTTATTACATGAACAAAAGTCCGTCCCTAGTCACGTGACAACAACCAAACCATCTCCATGACAACCGAGCCACTCCATCTTTTGAGGAGGGCGAAGAGGTGTGGTTGCGAGCAATAAACTTAGTCTGTTAATGTAGAATTAGCTTGCCCCTGGATCAGTTCTATAAAAACCAAAATGATCTTTCTGTATAGAAATTCACTCTTAAAAATCAGGACAAGAAAAGAGCTGTTACCAAACCTCCAATGGACCATCTCTTGTATGTGTGTAAGTGCTTGCGGTCTTGTTCACATGGTGGGTGTGAAATGTCTCAGAGGATGTTGTTGCCTGGAAGCCACCATGTCTCTGAAGGTGAAATAACTCCAAACAGGCACAAACCCATCCTCTCACCATTACTCTGCAAACTCCAGGGACACACACAGAGTGCTTTACCGTGTCTTCATGGTGTTCATCCAGAGTAGGGGTTGGTCTACCCTGCTTGTGATCTGTATGTGCATGTGTGCTTATATTCCATGTTATGTATGTATGTATGTGCAGACAGACCTGTTGGTAGGCAAATAGATGAAAGGTGGGCTAATATGCTTTTCAGTCTGCCTATAAGACAGACTGCAGTGTCTCACCCTACTTGATGATTGATATTATTCCCACTAGCCTAGCACCTATCTAATCCCCCCCCCCCCCCCCCACACACACACACACACACACACACACACACACACACACCCCTTTACCACGATACTGTAAATACTGATTTGTCATGAATATCTGCTATAGAGTTTGGTTGTTCTGTCTGGTGCGATTGCGGTTCATTTGCAGGCTGACAGGTGCCAGCCCCGACTGTCTCGTGTTAATTAGCTTGTTTTTTCAGTTTTATGCACACGAGGACCAGTGTATACATGTATGTTTATTCATGTTGTGTAATTAGCAGAATGTGTTATCGGCAGTGCGTTGACCCCCTGAGCCCGGGTCGGGCTGCGGCCTGGAGGGCTGATGGCTGGGGTGTAATCCTCCTGTCACCCTCAGGGCACGGCGGGATGAGGGGGGGCTTGTGGTCCTCAGCCTCATATCTGAACCTTATTAATCCCACACCCCGACGCACGCACACACATTTCCCATCACTAGAACAGTTTATTGGGATGCTGAACCTGTCAGCATGAGCTCGTCTTCCCAACTTGGGCAACAGGCAAAATGAACAAGGACTATTGTTTTTTCTGGTGATTTAAAAAAACGTTGATTTGTTTATTAGATTTATAGTTTGGGATCATTTTGATTAGATTTCCTTCTGTGTAAATTGTTTACTTGTATTTTAAATTTGGTTGCATCAATCAATATTATTGGAATGGATTCATTATTTGTCCATCCCTCCCTGATTTTCCATTCAATTTTCAGACATCACACTTTCCTCTTTCCTGTCTCCCTGCAGCAGTTGAGAGCCAACATCAGAGAGATGGAGAAGCTGTGCACACGAGTCCGTTCTGAAGACGCCGCCGCTCTGGAAGTGCTTGTCATGCCAGTCAGAGACAGGGCGTCAGCCGCCGCACGAGCCTTTCTGCTTTTGCACTCTAACCCCGTGCCTCAGCCTGCGCCTGCAACACCACCTGCCACTCAGCCATCCAGCTGTGTGTCAGGCAGTTGCCATGCTGATGACAATGTGCACGAGGAGCCGGTGTCTGGCAGGCAAATTCAGCTGCACCTTCCAGAAATCCCTGCTGATCAGAGTGCGGCTGAGTCCTGGGACAACCTGGAAGAGGTATGAGGGCAGGACCCGAACATACAGTCTCATTCTCTGAATAACACTTCTGATCTCAAATTCAAAGTAATTTAGTTTTCAAAGTAAACTCAACATTTTCAAAGTGAATCTTGTCTTGTTGCTTATTGCTTTACTGTTGTAAGCTTTTCTTCTTCCTGCTGAAAAAAGAAGAAATGTAAAAAAGAATAGAGCTTGGACTGGGATATCTTAGCTCTTGTGTTGTAGCATCACCTTCCATGTTAACTGTGTATTGTTCTTACCACCGGTCAAATTACTTCAACCATACTAAACTGCAAAATATGCCCTGATTTGCTGACTAGAAATGCCAAATCTGATATATGGGCTCAATTCTTTAACATTTTTTTGGATGGTTGGTTGGTTGTTGGTTTAGTTCTATTCAGATGTCCCAGTAAGCCCTAACAGTGGGCCAGCATGCACAATACAAGGACCCTGAAACCAAAGCAGCCAAATGGAATTCAGCCACCATTCACATCGTTATTTACACCTATGCCTTTCCTGCTGTGACATGTCAAAATGTTATCTGTGGAAAAAAAGGCCTACGTTTAATTAAAACCAAAGCACTAACCGCAAAGTACAAGAACGTAGTTTCCATCCTTCGGCTGTACTCAACGTTGCTATGGTCGCGTGCATTATTCATCGCTATTGCAAGATCAACTAATGAAATCGACCCCTCTTACCTCTTCCTACAGATGCCCTGATTTTCACGATGCTCTTCTGTGACACATACAAGACACGTTAATATTCATGCTCATTAGTTAATGACTGTCAATTCCAGACACTGAGAGTTTGGTCGGCTGTAGATTTGTGTTCTAAGCATCACAAAGACATAAACTAAGACATTTTTCGTCTCTCTCAGGGTCTGCAGGAACTGAGTGGTTTGGTGACGGAGTTCTCGCTCCTCGTCCATGTGAGTACGGACACTTAACTCTGCTGTGTACTTCCTGGCTGCTGCATTCACATTTATCTATCTACATGTGTGCACAGATACCCCTGTGAGCGAATGCAATGTGACATAGTGTTTCCAGGAAGTGGTGCGTATTTGACCGTGTGTGCTTGTGTTGCCTGGTAAGGCTCCTCTGAGAGGAGGCTACACAGATCGCCCCAGAGGCTCTTCACCAAGGCAGGAGGAGAGATTGAGGAGTAGGCGAGGGCAAGAGGGAGGATTTTTTTTGGGGGGGGGGGTGTACACCGGGTTGTCCACAGGGGGAGAGGCTTGGGAACAATGGATACACCGGAGCAGGTGGAGAACAGACGGCTCAGATTATCACTCTATCCTCAGGGATGGAGAGAGAGAGAGAAGCTGCGAGACCAAGTGAAGGAGAGATTAACAGTGAAAAAGTAAGAGAGAGAGAGAGAGAGAGAGAGAGAGAGTGAAGATGTTAAAAAATAAAACAGACAGTGGGGGGAGGGGGTGGGGGCAGAAAGAGCATAGACATGTTGTTGTGGTGTCTCAAGGGTGAAAGATGGCGTTAGGGGAGTAATATTCCAGCTCTCAGCCACAGTGGAAATACTGAGTGCAAGTGTGTGGTTGTGTCTGTACATGCGTCATGTTATCGGTTGTTCCGGTGTCTGTGTCCTTGCGTGCGTTTTTTTTTCTTTTTGCGTCTTCTAGCGCTGCAATCATGAGCCCATATTGTGATTGTACTGAATAGAACTGACAAATGAGTGTAAATCATTGAATCATTTGTCAAGTGTGTCTTACAATTGCTTTTTCAGTTTGATGAGAGGCTTGTTAATTTATTTGATCACCATAGCTTTAAAATTTTATTATATTATTTCACAAAAACAATGAAGCAAAATACTGCTAAATGACGAAAACAGTGTGTTGTTTAGCAAAACTAGAATAGATCATTTTCATACATGCACGGTCAATTCATCAAAAATATCATTATTGCACTAGGGTTGACAGCTTTTAAACTTCTCATACTGCTTAGACGTCCATCAGTTAAGATCAAATAAAAAACATGAAAAAAAAAAAGCAAAATTGAATGGCGCTTTCAATCACATCACACAAAAGTCCTGAAGAGACCTTGGAATTAGACTGTTTTTAAGACTATTGTTTCAAAAGTCAAGAATACACTTTGATTTTCACAAATATGTTTACTAAACTTCCACCAAAACTCATAAACATACTCAAAATGTGTGACCACATTATGAGAAAATATTCAGGCTGATAATTGTTTGTTTTTGAGTATTATTTATCTTAATAATATGATTGAGTTTGGCCATTTTATGGGCATTTATATTTCTGAGATAATAACAGCAGGTTGAGGGAGGGAGAGATACAATAAAGGTCTTTGACTCTGACCCTCAAGTCACAAGGGCTCCCCGCTTAAGTCACTTTCTTATCTTGAATGGGAGGATTTGTTGCTTTTTTCCATTTCATATAATTATAAACTGAATGGTGGAACTGAAGGGTTTTTGGGCTGTTGTGCCAAATGAGACAACACATCTGAAGACGTGACCCTGGACTGTGGGAAATCAAATTTTATTAATAATGAAAATAATCGTTCGTTGCAGCCCAATTTTCATCTTGGTAAAACTTCTGCCTTGAGGGAGAAAAAAAGATGATGTGAGCTGTGAATATGAGACGTGAAACGTCTGTCTTAAGTCGGAACAAGTTATCTTTGTTTGTGTTTCAAACATCTTTGAAACCATCGCAAATGAAAAGGGACAGAGCTGAATTCATAAAAAACCTTTAGCTCAGAGAAAGGAAGTGAAATGGGGAGAAACGGTGAAGAAGAAGGAAGAAGAGGAGGAGGAAAAAAAGTACTGTGGTTGTTGTTTGGTCACTGTGTCCATCCAGTACTCACATGGAGAGAGACAGCTGCCACTCTGAATATTTCATGAGATCTACACAATGCCACACACACACACACACACACACACACACACACACACACACACACACACACACACACACACACACACACACTCTATGACCCCACCCCCGGTGAAATCTCCTTTTAAATATACCTACAACCTCCACACACACTCATACACAGCTCCCCTGTAAACTTGTGCCAGAGAGCACAATTTGGAAAGATAAAAGAAAACTTAATACACAACAGGTGGTAGCTCTTTCACACGTTTGTGTGTGTGCATGTGTATATATGTAGGTGAGTGTGCTTTGCCTGAGTGTATGTATGCATGTGTGTGTGTGTCTAACCCCTGTGCATCAGTCCCAGCAGGAGAAGATTGACAGCATAGAGGACAACGTCAACACAGCCGCTGCCAATGTGGAGGAGGGGACCAAGAGCCTGGGGAAGGTGTGTACGTGTGTGTGTGTGTGTGTGTGTGTGTGTGTGTGTGTGTGTGTGTGTGTGTGTGTGTGTGTGTGTGTCCTGATGATCTGATGCGAGTGCGTAGTGTTTGGGAGATGGGGAGATCGATGGCACTTTGCCTCCCAGCCATTCCACAGCGTTTGTCCCTATTGATCCGCTCGAATACGGAGGAAAGCCGCAATTAAGAAAATAGAGAGAGGAGAGGGATGGAGGGGAGTGGAGGGGAGGAAGAGTGATAGAGAGGTAGGATGAGAGGGGTGACAAGAGAGGGTCTGCACGTTTGTAGCATTAAGGAGAGGTTTGAATGACTGTTTAATAGTTTTTCAGGCGTTCGGTCTTCCAATCTCAATTCGGTGCGCTCCACGCTGACTGTAACTGGGAAGAACGACTCAGTGCTCTCCTTCACACATATTACGCACTTCAAACTTTTTGTTCATAATACTCAGAATGAATCACCTGTTTTTGTTCATCCACATCACACACACACACACACACACACACACACACACACACACACACACACACACACACACACACACACTAGTGCAAACAGATTTCTGTCACTGTCCAAGTGTCACTGAGCATGGAAACTTACTTTGGATAAAACCATCTGCCATATTAATGTAATTTGATTTAACTTAGCCTCCATTGTGATTTAATGATGTGGGTGTCATTGCAATCACCTCTATTGTCTTGGGATGGCAGCACGATTTCAGACTGATCGATCAAAATGTAGGCAAATAAAACCAAAACTGCATAATTAAGTGAGAAAATGCATTTTTTTTATTTAAATGTAAGTGCAATGACCAATTTCACCTTTTCGTCCTCACATTTATAAAATAGATGCCATAAATAATGCCATATTCTTTTGAAATGGTTATTTTAAATTAAATCACCCAATTGGCGGCACGATCAAAGGTTGCCCTCTCTGTAAGGTTGCTGGTAGATGTAGTGGGCTGTCAATTAGACGGGGGAGGGGCTGTGGAGCGATAAAGCAGATGAGAGGGCTGTCAGATGTTTTAACGTGTTTGAAAGCTTGTAATCTGTCATCAGGTCAAATGGCATTATCTACACGCACACACACACACACACAGTCACACAACACACACATTTCCTCCATCCTCTACAACCTGTGCCCAGAGTCCTTTTAACTCGGCTCAGATGAAATTAAAATTCCCTCAACTGCCACAGGGATGGGGACAAGCAATGGTAGCTTTTGAACTAGATTAATTTAATGGTGAAGTGTTAATCAAGTGTGTGTCCCTGCGTGCGTGCGTGTGTGTGTGTGCCATTAATTGTCATCGGCAAAGAGCACCTTCCAGTCTGATGATAACAGCCGTAATAACACACAGGCCACATCTCTCTGATTTCCTCCTAAATGGAGATAATGACAAGTCTTTGATGCGGCAATGGAAATGTTGATTTACATTTACACATGCAGGCTTGTTTGTGATCATGAAAGGATAGACACGTCCAAACTCTATCGCAGACTGTCTTGAAGCCACAAAATACTAATGCCCTCCAAAGGTGTGTGTGTGTGTGTGTGTGTGTGTGTGGATGTTAATTTAAACTGGAGCATATCTCTTCCTCCTGTCTCCCCAGGCAGTAGGCTACAAGTTGACGGTGTTGCCGATTGCCGGGGCGCTGCTGGGCGGTGCATTAGGAGGTCCACTCGGCCTGCTGGTTGGTTTCAAAGTTGCGGGGGTGGCTGCTGCTGTGGGAGGGGGCGCCCTGGGGTTTGCAGGAGGCAAGCTGGTCCAGAAACACCGCAAAGCCCGAGTGGATCTGCTGATGAAACAACTACCGCCACCAGAATCAGAGTCCAACAAAGACAAATGACCCGACAGCTCCAGTTCGTCCTCTGACCTCGGATACTGACTTATCACAGAGGCTTCAGTGTTGACCGACCAATCAAAAGCACAAACTAGTGTCACAATGCCTTTAAAAGAAACTAAGCAATGTAAAGCAGTTCTGTAGGAACAGCTTGATGTTCAGGCGTTTGTCTGGGAGGAAGCCATTCATCTCATTTTATACACGCGACTCCTTTCTTTTCATTCTCAACACAACTAAGCGGTTACACTAGAAGTGTGTGGCTGAGTCAGCATGACGTCACATCTCTTTTCTAAAAGAAATCTTTGGCACCAAATAAATTGAGTCAGTTTAACAGACCCGTCGCTACACCCTCAGTTATGCTTTCTACAAGGATGGCATGGCGTCACTTTGGCTTTGCGGACACTCGCAACCCCCACAGCTTTTAACAAGGACACTGTTTGTTCCCCCAGCGAGGATCTTTTTCTCTCTCAAAATGATTCTTTTTCACCGAGTTTTGTTTACCAGTAATCATGCCACTATTTCTTTATGGAGAACACCTACACTACTGAGACTACAATAACGATGCTGTACGGAGGATACAAGTGTGGTTTTACTTAATGTTTCTATACATTATACTGTATTTAATTCTGTATAGATGCAGAATTGTTTTTGCCATATCTGAGTGCAATATTGCACAAAATTGCCAAAGTGCTTCTTTGCTCCAGGGACTGGAGTGGAACAACCTGCCATGTGTTTATATAAACTGCTGTTGAGTTTTTTTCTTCCTTCTGACAAATAAAATGTTTTTTTCCCAACAGTAATGTCATTCATTGGATAAGTATCACAAAGTTCAGAGAGACTGACATACAAAGCATCAGACAACACAATATCCTGTAAAATGGTTTTTAATTTACCTTTTAATTTTTTACGCTTCTCCCCCTCTGAGATGACTGGTTAAGAAATGGCATCGCTCCCTCCTGTTGCTCTCCTGTGTGTGGGCTGATATGTCACTATGCAGGCATCTGTTGGCCTCTATGGAAGGGCAGGACGCACAGTACAACTTAGCAATGGGTCCCCCACACTCTTAATCTGCCTCCCGCTTTTGGATTCATTCACACTCGTGGATCTCAGAGACCTAGACTTGTACCAAAACCTCAAAGACATATAAAGAGACAAAACCAGTTTTAAGAGAACTTGTATAAAGTGGCAGACTGTAAATTTCCACCGTTCATCACATGGGTTTTCCCCCTCTCGTCTCTTTTAAAACACCGGGAAGGAACGCAGTCTTTTCTCCCCCAGCATGATGACACATTTGATAACAGGTAACAGCAAAAAACACTAGCCATTTCATGAATTTGTAATCATTTTTAAAGTACATCGTTGCAAAAACATTTCCTCTATTTGATGATTCCTGGGAGCACAACTCAGAGGTTCTATGGGAAATACTGTGCCTTTAAAAAGGTATCCATCCCCCTTTGACTTTTAATGTTTTGACAGTAGTGGAGGTAATCAGCATTTTCGACAATGAACAGAAAGACGTTCAGAATTCTTGGGTACAAAATTAACAAAATTCCTGATTACATAAGTATTCATGTCCTTCAAGACAATACTTAATAGAGGCACCTTTGGCAACAGTTACAGGCTTAGGTCTACTTCAATAGGCCTGCAACAGCTTTCAACATCCGCGCACTAATTCTTTCACAATCTGCTTTGAAGACCTGTGTAGATTAGGTTTTATGTTTGAGGGTACGATAAAACAAACATCTATAGTTGTATGTGTTCACCAGGATTTCTCTGTACTTTGCTGCATTAATTTAAGCTTCTGCTGCGGCCCCGGGCCCGCTGCAGAGAAGCCTCCACACAGCATGATGCTGCCACCACCAGGCTTCATCATGGTGATCAGGTGTTTTTTTGTGCAGTTTTAGGCCGAGTACTAAACACACAATTTAGTGTGATGGCCAGAAGGCTCATTCACTTTTACATTACAGTATTTTCTGTTGATTATTGACGAAATAAAATAAAATCCTAATTACATCCACTGTGATTCGGTGTTGTAAACCAGTGACACATAAAAAAGGTCCGAGGGGGGCAATACTTTTTATAAGCACTGTAAGAGACATGATCATCTATAACCATTTAGTACCAGGGAGAGATGGGGTGCATCTCAATAGGCTGGAGTAGCTACGTCTCTTTATCTTCTGCCTCAAGTCATGGTTTGAAATAGTGTTACCCCCAAGCATTTAAAAATATGTTTCTATTCCTTCAGAATGGGTGTGGAGAAGATATGGAGATACAGCTACTTCAAACAGGCATACTGTTATAACTTGTGCTATACAAATGAATTAGACTAAAGTTGGTCATATTGAGATGCAGCCATGAGGTCACTGAGACTAAACAAGCATCTCCTATCAGACAGGCTGAACTGGACTACCCACAGATACGAATCGTACAACTGAAGTGAGGGAACTGTCTTTTTTTCTTTACAAAAAGCTGGGTGATGTAAAAGAAAGGAATAAAATAAAGAAAACTCTGCATTTAATTTAGACCAACAATGAGACTCCCATGTAGCATGAACATATTTACAAGCTCCGGAAAAAGAAAAAGAAAAAAGTAAAAACACTTCTCTTGATGTCCTAATGCCCCTAACACCTGCCCACACACAATTTCTTCTCAACCACCCTTCCTTTTGATCCAAAATAAAAATTGTACATGAAAGAGTTATGAAAATATAGGTTATTCCAACATGGTCTTGTCGTGGACTGAACTCCTCCTGTTATTCTTTTTCCTCCTCCTTCTTCTTCATTCTCCTCCTCTTCTCTCTCTTCAGTAAGGGTGTTGGGTGTTGCTGTTCTGCACCGCTGGCCTGTCCCAACCCTAACCCCCTCCCTGACCCTGGGGCGTGGCATTGAGTCACAGGATCACTGCAAGGCTATTGAGGTCACAGCTCATCGCGGTCCCGGCTGAGGATGGTGTAGCGAGTCTCGCTGGGCGCCAGCTTCTGGAATGAGCTATCTGGGGGGTTGCTGGCCACTTCTCCTCCCGTCTCCTCCTGAGAGTAAAAGTCAGAAGAGACAGCCGAGTTTCACATCATGTAGCAAACCTTCAGTGACTCGGTACCAGCGTGTGTTGATGCTGCTGTCTGACCTGTCCGGGTGTGCTGTCTGTGGGATCCGGACCGTGGTGAAACTCCCGGTGGAGCTTTCCAGAGTGGAGGTCCAACACAAACTGTCTCAGCTTGCCAGGAATACTGGGGAGAAAAAAAATAAAACACACATTATACATGCAAGAACATTGTTTTTATCCTTAAAAAACTCCTAATGGCACAAACTTTTGAATCATTAGCATAATCAACCTCTCAAAATGCACTACAGGTCCAGCAAGGACAGCTGTCTGAACTTGGTCAGAGCAGTGAGATATTGTGACAGAAATAAAGAGAGACCGAATTCAAACTTAAGTATTTCACTCAAGAACACTTTCATCAAATTACTTAAATGTAAACATTGTAAGGCCAAAATATCTTTGAAAAACATATTGATACATAAATAATTAAAAGTCACGATGATAATATGCTCCTAACTAAATATTTTATATTTTGCATGAAGCTCATATAAGTCATGTCTTTATGCAAGTAGATTTCTGTAAAAAAAAATCATTATTAGGCTTCTTGTTTTTCTCCCTTAATGGAGAGATGCAGACTCTTAGGGCAGGGCTGCAACGCTAACATGACAAAATTCTGAGTCCAAGAAAATTGGTGAAAGCAACAAATTCTCTGTAATCACTCATTAAAAGCTGATGTGTTTGACAAAGGCATTCCTCCACACAAAGTTTAGCAATAAAGTTGATGTGTGACAAAACAGCTTGTGGCAGCAGCGGAGGACATCAGCCCCTGCGGACGTGGCATGAAGCAGCATTAATCCATATCAACGCTGTCCTGTGAAGTGTGCTTATTAACGACAGGTTACACACATCACAGAGGCGGGGCAGGTCCCCAGTCACAGCTAACCCGTGTGTCAGAGCAGCATGTAGACACTAGACACTAGACACAACACACACACACACACACACAACACACACAACACACACAAAACATACACTGTGTTAATGTAATTACAAGCTATTTGCCACATGCGGTGGTGATGTGATGTAATTAGGTTGTGGAGGGCTGGTCAGTCCTCAGGGCTTCTGTCTATCTGATCAGACTCTGATTGGGGACCGGGGGAGGCCGAGTAGTGGGGGGCAGAATAAATAAGATTAAATTAGATTAGACTGGATTAGTTTAGCACTTATTGCACGTGCCAAATCATGTCACATTAGCTCCGGTGTCCAGGCCCATTCATAAAGGACAGATTTTAGGAGGTGTGACATTTTTCTATTGTTGAGTGCACAGTGGATTATGGTGTGTGTGTGTGTGTGTGTGTGTGTGTGTGTGTGTGTGTGTGTGTGTGTGTGTGTGTGTGTGTGTGTGTGTGTGTGTGTGTGTGTGTGTGTGCTTAGTAATATAAATCGTATTTAAGGAGATGTCATCAATTATTTCATATACGGTATCAATATGAGGCAATAATTGCTTGAAAAAGTTTTAAAAGAACACAGAATATATATTAGACTAATTTGACATGTGGAAGATTCATTTGGTAGCATTTGTGGTAACTTGGCTATTGTTAAATTTCTTTTTGCATGAAACAATAATCAGCACCTTTTTGGACAACAATATTTGGTATTGTTTGAAATGACCACACAAATTATTCATCAGACTGTGATTATACTGTGCATCTTAAGGACTACATTATTGCACACATACCCTAGATTTTATTGATAAATTTAAAAGGTGGTACTTACTTGAGGTCTTTGAAGTCAGGATAGACATACATGTGTCTGAATGAGTCTATAGCGATGACAGGACAGTCAGCAGGAGTTTTCTGGATATGGAGCAGAGGATGGCGGAACTTCTCACAGTCCGCGTGCAGGAAGTTTATAGAGCCTGAGGAGGAAACACCAATGTCATGAACACCGAATCTGCACACAAGATAATGACCGGTACAAAATGTCACACACACAGCCTCACCTTTCTCGCTGATGAGCTGGCGAGCCACTTCGTGCTGGAACTTCTCTAAGCTCTCTGGGTCTTCTTTAACATGGAACAAGATGAGGAAAGGGATTCCTTCTTCAGTCAGCTCCTGGAAAACACAAACACACACAAGTGTCATGTCATGTGTAATGGACAGATGGAGTCAAGGCCATTCCTTGGCTCCGCAGCTTGACAACCCACACAGACTCTATGCATAGCTACATACCCATATCCAGATTCACACATCTACTATCAGACCAAAAATCAAGTTGACAATGGGCTTTATGAGAAAGCAGGTAACGAACCTCTCCATTTTCAAAGGTGATCTCCCTCACGAGAGGCACACACTTGTCCTGAGCCCAAGCATAGGTCAGGTCGAAGTTGCCGAGTGAACCGAGGTAGACCATGTCAGGGACGCTCTCTCCCACAGGCTTGTAGATTACATTGTCGCCACTGAAGCGCTCAGCCTCAGATACGGCTCTACGAGTGAAGCAGATGAGAAAAGTTGAAGAGAAATTGAAATTGAAGAATGAAAACTGAGCATACATTAAAGATGTTGTTGTGTCTCACCCAAAGGCAGCCAAGAAGGTGCAGTCATCTCGAAGGATGTTGGCAACTTTTTCATATGTGTGGTAGTTATCAGAGTCCCTATTTTCAAAGTAAGCTATGATGTTTCTCTTGCTCCTCTGTCAAATAAAAAAGTCAAAACGGTCAAATGAAAAAATAAATTATATCATTTTTACAATGAATGTTGAAATATGCAATGTTTGGTAAAAATAAGTGTGGTCGTTTGCCACTCACATCCAGAGTTTTAACGTCCTCCAGTGAGTGCAACTCTTTCACAGGGTCGACCTGCTGCTGGCGGATGAAGTCAGCGATGGCCGCCACCGACCTCTGACCCCTGTACTCCCTCTTCATCATCATCCCATTGCGGAACAACTTCAAAGTTGGATACTTGGTGATGCGGTACCGCTGGGCTATGTCCGCTGCACAGTGAGGCAGGGGAAAAAGTTAAGTTAAGAAGGACAAATCAAATGATGAAGAGGAAGAAACTGAGAAAACGCATGGCGATGGCTGGATGAGGAGCAGAGCATCGACAGAGACGGCGGTTAAACCTCAGTCTGAAAACACTGCCTTCAGTTAGCTCTGATCTCCCACATGAAAGCTGCCCCCCACCAAGAGTAAATATTCTCTCTGCACACACTGAATGTGTGTGTGTGTGTGTGTGTGTGTGTGTGGCAGGTGTCAATCTCCCTGCGGGGTGTCTCTAAGCCTCCCGTCTTCACAGGAAGCAGCAGTTTTGTCATTAGTCTTCAAACAGTTTGCAGGTCATCAATAATTCTCTTTAATTTGCTTTATCTCAAAAGGATGAGGCTGGCGGTTTATGTTTCTGTGCTTTGGTGTCCTGGGCATCGATGTGTACATATGTGCATCAAATATATGAAAGTGTGTGTATCCCCCTGTCTGTTTAGTGTGTATGTATCTGTGTGCGTATATGAAATAAACGATAATACATATATAGCAACATGGCTATTTCATAATCAAAGAATATGAAATGAATACATGTACTAATCAGGCTACTCGCACACAAACATAGCACTATCAGAGCGCTGGATGTATTTTGTATATAAACGATTCTTTAAAATCAGCTGGGGGAGGTGTGAGAAAGCCGTTTTAAGCGCTGTAACAGCTGTTTGCAGCTTGCGTAGCCTTCTCCTGTCCCTTCACTTCCCTTCTCTCTATGGATTGCTACAATGAAAATTAAAATATAACCTTAAGTTCTCTTTACAACCATGAAACGCAAGCAGGCTGAAACCTTGTCTCGCTATCTCCGCTTTGTGTCAGTACTATGCAGTGCCACAAATAACACACGCACGCGCAACATATGACATAAGCATTTCTGCCAATATTGTTGTTTTTACCATATTTCTATTTAAATGTTAAACAGTGGTTTTCAATAAGCAAGGAAATAAAAGACAATACAATGATCAAATAACCATAGGCAAGACTCTGCTGACTGCTAGATGTAACTTCTACTTCAACTATGTCATTTATAGACAAGTACTACAAGTGTAATTGTTAGTACTTCTGTATGTTGTTAGGGAAATTTCTTGACAATGTTAAAGACCATTAAATCAAATAAAATAGTAAGTAAGTAATACTCACAATGTTGATCACAGTCGACACGGGCAAACACCACCTGCTTGGTTTCAGGGAACTCCTCCCTCGCTATGTTGGATGCCTCCTCAAAAATTGGATGGAGCATCTGACTGAATCTACACCTGTGAAGGGGGGGCATTGGAAGTGGTGGAAGGCCAAAATGATTTCCATATTTTGTAAGTAAATTGAATACTTTTCTTTAGATTCATTTGACTGAATATTTTAAAATGCTCACAAATTATTTTTGCCTTTAACCGTTCCATTATCAATCCATTAATTAGAACAAATGAGATTAAAACAGACACTATGTAAAAATCAACTAAATCTCTCCTGCGAATAAAAGCAATGTCATTATAGATATATTATTGGCATTCATAGGAAACGTTAGCATCCTGAGCAAAATTCATTTCACATCCATGGCATCCAAGGAGAGAAAGCACACGCTTACCAGTCTGCATAAAAATTGACTAATGCCACCCCAGCATTATCTGCAAGGAAACGCACACAAAGGAAATAAATATGAGCTTCTATATATTGCGAAATACACTTGTGAATGTATATTTTGCTAGTAAAATGAATAACTGCAATTAGGCTAATCAATCTTAAACCCCTCCATGTTCTATCAATGATGGAATAAAACAAAGAAAACAAGGAAGTACTTACAGACCACAAAAATGTTTCAGTGACTCATGGCCATATATATTTATCTAGCAAACCACCCATAGCTAAGTTAGCTAGCTAGCAAGCCAAGGTAACAGCAATGTTGGTGGTGGTGACATACATTGCACAAGATGAAGTTTATATTACTTTTGGGATAAACGAATACGTAAACTAACAAAAAACAAAGTGGACTGAAAGCATTATGTCCTTAGTAAACGGAAACACTGAAAATGTAATAAATCTTAAAGACAAACGAGGAAAATATAGCAAACTAAGATATGAATGACTAAAAAGGAATTAAAGGAATAGTTTGAGAAAGAAATACAAATAAATAAGCTGTGTCCCCATTTCCAGTCTTTATGACAACCTAAGGCTGATGGCTGTAACTTCATAATGAATGAACAGACATGAGAAATGTATGTCTTCTCACCCAACTCAACAAGAAAGTCACTCAACAAGAAAGTCAATAATCAGATTTCCCAAAATGTCAAAGTATTCCCTTAAGACACTTTTGAAGAGTAGGGGACCCTACTATAAAAACCGGGGTTTCCCCATCATTATAAGCCTTTGTCACCACACCTAAGCGAAAAGAAAAGAAAGAAAATGTGCCAAGAGTCTCCACTGTGTTTTAGTGTCATTAACGGGCGGGGCTGAGACTGACACACACAACACACACACACACACACAAAACACACACAACATAGGGCCCTAGAAGAGTAAAGTGGGATGCCTTACTTAGGACATCATCAATGTTGGCTGAATCCAGACTGGTGATTTCTGCTTGTCCTGGTGTAGAGAGGCCCATCACCTACAGACACAGGAAGAGAGAGATCAGCAATTAATACATAAAACACAGGCATGCAAGACAACTATGTGTAATACAGTCTAATGATTGCCAAAGTGGGAATTCAGAACTAAAATATTTGAAGTCGTGATGAAATAAGAAATGCCCTTCTAGCCCTTTTAGATCACATCCCTAGCCATATTTACACCTATTAATCTATTAGAGACCTACATAGACTCGTAGTTTTTAAGGGGAAACGCAGGATGTTTAAGAGAAGATAGCAGGTAAACAGTGTATGCGACATAGAGGTTGTGTACCACATCTGGAAGCTGGGATTCATTTGAGATGCAGCTCAGCAGTGAATGTGAAGTTGTACTAGTCATAAAAAAAATCTATTCAAATAAATTGTGGTTAGCAAGTTTACTTATGTAAACATTAACTTCCGTGTCACGGGTAATTTAAGACAAAATAAACCTAGAAGTCAGTCTGCATATCTAGACTGACTCAACTGAAAACCAGCTCTTAGTGTAACGTCAAGACCATAATACTAAACCCATGCCTCAGCACAAATAGCACGCCATGGCATTGCTCCATGCGGTCCCATCAATGTAGAATGTAGTGAAAACTATATCTTTTTTTATACTCTATATTTTGAGCCCAAAGCAATGCGTTTGCAATGCATGCAAGGGAGAAGGCAACACGTAGTTTTAATCAGCAACATTCTCCTCCTACTCCTCCTCATCCAACCACTGAAATTATTTCCTGCATAACCTGATATTCCGTTTTTTTATTTAAATATGGACTGTATGTTTGCTTAATACTTTATGTTTGTCCAGAACCTGGTGATGGGAATTTGTACCTTGCTCCTTTAATAAAGTATCCAAACACAGCATTTTTAACTTTGATATGTTAACAAAAATACATGTCGGCCCTGCGATGGACTGGCGTCCCGTCCAGGGTGTACCCTGCCTTCGCCCAATGATAGCTGGGATCGGCTCCAGCCCCCCCGCGTCCCTGAATACAGGATAAGCGGTAGACAATGGATGGATGGATGGATGCTACCAAAAATGTGTGACAAAACATGTAACGGTGGAGCAGCATTCATTTCTTACAGCATTTAGGGCCAAAATATCTCTAAACATGGCCAAACTGCATCAGCTGCTGATTATAAGCTCCACATATAACATTCAACTTCTCACCAAATCATAGAGGGAGCCAACTTAATGCTTAACTGTGGTTGCATTGTAATTCCTTCAGTGACTCTTTAAACAAATAACATGGCAACTACACAACGATACTACAACTTATCGGCTAGAGAATATGAGCTTGAACTATGGTCAGTCTTAGTGTTTTGTGTTAGGAAACTTGCTGCCATCCATTTGTCTTTCATGTATATCCTTCTCTGGCTCACTCAAAAAAGAACAAGGTTGTAAATTATGTTGTACCAACTGAGGATTTATGAACTCCAGTTCTGACTGCAATGCTGCATAAAATACTCTTGTATGAAAGAGATTGTCACAGAGAGGTCTAGAATAACATTCACTGCATGCATATAAAAATGGCCTGAATCCTAACAATATGGACGTCATGACAAAAGCCATACTAAATTCTAAAGACATTCTTTTCCCAAAGAGGTGTAATCCCATATATTTATGCATCATCATGACACCCACTGCTTAACGTGAGCAACTGTAGTCAACTCTTCTATGACATTACGTTGTTTTTTAGTATGTCTGCACTATCTTTATCTGCTGTGTAATTTTTAATCCTATTCAAACAGGAAATGACAGTCATCCGCCTTGACTGTAACAAACACAACTATCACTGTGGGTTCCAAGGCGGGTCGCACATTTTCACAAACAAATATTGGAGTGCAACTGTCATGTCCTTCCCTATTATTAGTATTATTTAAATGTTTTCTGATGCAATAGTAGGACTGAAGTGATTATTTCGAAATCTGAAAATTATGTATGTGATTTATGTGATTAAATCTAGTCTATGAAATGTAAAAAATACGTAAAAAATTAAATAAAGCCCATTAAAATGTCCCAGAGCCAAGGATGTCATCTTAAAAACCCTTCTCTTATTCAAACAATAGTCCAAAACAAATAGATTTACATTTCAGGGAAAGGCATCAAATCATCACATTTGAGTAGCTGGGATCATGTTTAGTATGAATGCATGACAAAATACTGCAAAAATCAGATCAATCAATGATCAAACCAGTTACTGCTAATATTTCTTTTATATCGACTAATAATTGCATAGCTAATCATTTCAGCTCTATAGAAAACATGTCTGTTTCCAGGATCAACATTGCAAAAACATCGACTGTGGATATTAACCATATCATGAAATACCACAGTTGCTGTGGGTAGCCGATAAAATAATTTCTCTGCAAATCGGACAGAAGTTTTGAGTTTTCATTTCAGTTCCCCAAACTCTCACAATAGCACTATGTCTAGTTCCGGGTTGTCAGCCAATAAGAATGAGCCACAACAGAGTAATTCACCAACCGGTGAGCACTATTCAGAGACACACACAGATGCACGAAGAGTCCGACAATAAATGTGGGCATCCGTACAACATCAATTATTAAGCTTCATAAAACACAATATACCGAACCCTTCAATAAAGAAAATGCTTGATCTGGCAATGCTAGCAATTAGCAATAATACCCTGCTGTCAATATGTAGTGATGGCTAATGCTAGCTCAATGCTTCATTCCTTCTCAACAAAGTTATCAGGAGTCAAATTTTAACTCATGCCTTAAGTTGGGAATCTAACATCTCGGTCCGGTGCGAGCAAACCTCTCGATTATATAAGAAGGATTTTGGCTTGTCACAACTCTAAAGCTAACGTTACTCAACAGTACCGGCCAAGTTGACATTGCAGCTGGATAACTTGATTAGTTATGGGAGTCGCTTTGTGAAACACAGTCTAAAGGCCTCCTCAATGGACGTGATAAATAACACCACTTCCAGCAAACCGGGTTAGCTGCTCACTGGTCACCTTAGCCACTTTGAAAGCCACGTCTCATGCCACCAGGTTAGGCTCATCGGTTAGCTAGCAGCTAACTATCCAGCGCCAGGCTAACTAACGTTAACATCACTTAGCTAGCTAAACGTTAGCTTGCTCTCGTAGAGCAGTGCACATTCCGAGGCTGAGATACACATGCTTACCAGCAGTACAACCGTGAGGACGCGGATATCGAGAGAGGGAGGTATTGCTAACAGTTTCATTGTACAATATAGTTATTGGAGGTGGTAATGTTGAGTCTTCCCGGTTTGTCTCGACGCCGCTCTTCTGGCTGCAGCAGGAAACAGTCGGCGAACGGATCTCACGGTGACCACGGAAACGACGAGGGACACTTCCGGGTATTCGCACGGCTTTGTGGGCGATGCAGTTTTCGATATCGCCAGTCGTTCGACCTAGATGACGGCGAAAACTCCAACCATGGCGGTCCATTGCTTTGCAACGCTAACGGGAGTTGTAGTGTTTTGTCACCCGGACGGTGGCGATTCAACGGGAACACTTTGAGGAAAACTTTCCTTAGATTTTCATCTGAGAGGAAAGGGAATCAAACGGTAAATATAACACCGGCGGAGTGGAAAGGACACGTTATTAAAACGCGACAGCAATAACGTTACACTCAGTCCACCTACTGACACAGTTATTCTGTATCTCCATTGCGCTTATGAATAACGGATTTCTCTTGAGCAGGGGGGAGTTGCATCATTATGCTTCACTTTTCGTAATACTGCGTTCGACCATTTAGCAATGCGTTCAAGTTACTGAGCAAAAACGGAATCAGAAACACACAACCTAGTCAGAAAACCGATGCAAAACTCTGCATGTAATTCCCCTAGATCCAGCAAAGGTGTGTGTGTGTGTGTGTGTGTGTGTGTGTGTGTGTGTGATCGTGTAGCAGCTGCTTAAAACAAAGACTTTACAACCCAATACACAAACACCATGTCAATCTGGTGCCACCCTCTCTCTGTACTGTCTGTAATCAGTACAGTAGCGGTGTTATGCTGGCAGGTATTTGTGGGAACAGGTGGGCTGGTCTCAGTATGAGTGATCCTCTTCTCTGCCCCTGCAGGAGCCAGGATCAGGGCAGGTAGGGGACCTGGACGTGCAACCACACAAAGGATGAACTGAACTGAGCAACATCTGCTGAAGTGTCCCCCTCCATGCAGTTATGGTAAGAATCCAATGCAAATAGGGCAGCTATACCCATATTTAATTTAGGATCATATGTCCCACAAGGGTTTTGTTTTGTGGAGTCATCGAGCATATCTGTTATATTTCTCCCTCTAGAGTCAAGGCCATTGAGACTCGGTGTATCAGACCTAATTGTGTGTGCTTGAACAGCCTAATTATTAAGGAGATTAAGCTAGAATGTTGAATTGAATCCCAGCATTAATATTTTATGTGCTAAAGCTGTCAATAGGGGGTTCACAGTGTGTGAGCAACTCACAGATGGATTCAGAGGAACACACATCTCTCTCTCTCTCTCTCTCTCTCTCTGTCTTAGTTAAATCGTTACGCTAGGGAGTAAATACAAAATAAGAGCCACAATATCCAGGAAAATAATCTCCCAGTGAAAATATTTTTCAAAATATGAAAAATTGAGTTGTGCTTGTTGCTAAATAAGAATTCCAACTGGACCAGTATTCCTGGTGCAAAGTATCTAAACTTTAAGTCTTTCAGGAATCACTTTTATTCTTTCCTCTTCCTTTCCTAAATCAACTTTTACCTTTTTTTTACTATAAAAATAAAATGGAAACACAATGCAATTAAAATGACAGACGATGAAGAATGTACATGTATTGCCCAGCCCTACACGTTGCAACTATAGGCTATACTTTACTCCTGTTTACTCATATATTATGTGCAAAAAAGACATGGTGTAAAGGAACTACTACAGTCAAACTTGAGCTGATAATTTACTGAACTATGCACTAAAACTAAAAGAGTATCAAAACTATTCATTAAACGTATACTAGATGGATATCGGTCTGGGATTTGGCTAATTATGTTAATTATACACAGGTTTCCATCCTGATTGGGTAGAAGTGAGCTATGTGAAGCCACAAGCTGTCTAATTTCTAACTCCGACGTATGAAGTTGGGCTGCAACAAACTTAGCCTGTCAATATTTTTGATCCAGGGATTGTTTAGCCTATAACAACGATAAAATAATGACAGTTTTACAACTCACCCGAGCCAAATGGGAGGTCTTCAAATTGATTGCATCATTTAACAGGCAAAAAACACAAAGGCGTTCGATTCACAGTGATATGGACAAAAAGAAAAACAAGCTAATCGTTACATTTGAGAAGCCTTAATCAAAAACTGCTGCTTGTTTAATCATTTTTATGGCTTAAAGAATGTAATATATCCCAGATTGACAAATTGAGGCACATGGTAATAATGTCCTCTTTTAGTGCTGCAGTCAAAACAGCCCTGTTCTCACACGTCATAAGAATATTTGAAACTTTGACATGGTCACCACTCTGTGTTTTGTCTTGTACTTGGCTGCAAGGCCAATAAAGCTACATATGAACAGTTATGTTGGTCCTTCATGTGTTTTTTTTTGTTTTGTTGAGGTGAAATTGTCTAAAGACGATCCGATCACACTGCAGCACACACCCATACCGCTCTCCCTGCACTGCTGGTTTTATCTGTCCATCCTCCCCTTATTTCACCTACTCCTCCCTTTTTTCTGTTTTCTCCATCTTTTTCCATTTTGCATTGCACCCATTGATTTTTCTGTTTGTTTTTCCAGCTGATTATGTCCCTGTACTCTGATTCGCCGGTGGGCACATTGCTCTCTGCGCTTTAATTGGACATTTAATTAGATCACAGTTTTAGTCCAATTAGACTCAGAGGTGTTGGAAAAAAAGGATATGGAGGGGAGAAGAGGAAAAAGTCCCCAAGCTGGTCTCTGTCTCCCTTCCCTCTGCTCATTCTCTCCCCTCCTCTTCTCGCTCTTTTTCTTCGTCCGTCTTTTTCTGTCCACCTTGCCGTCTCTCACCCTCGTCCCTCCTGAGGGCGTCTCATTAGTGATATAATGACGCAAAACACACAGCTCCTCTTACTCTTAGTGTCTCAACCAGTGCCTGGACCACAGACATGAGGTGACAGGGACTGTTTTGGCTCACTGTTGCAGAAGTTGTGCGCTTGTTTGTCCAGTGTTTCTTTATGAAATCTAGCTTTCTTCCTCCTTTTTTTGGGCCACGAAGGAGTAAGCAAAGGTGTTTTGAGACAAAGCCTGGCTGTTATTAGTGCCTCTGATTAATCTCCAGCACCACCTGACAGTCTGCCAGTCACAGCAGCATCGACCAGCCCACACACACACACATCCACACACACCACAAACATTAACGGCATGCTGGGCCGAACCCTATCGACTCAGTGGAGTGCTCCAGTATGATATCACTACACCTAATGAGACTAAGATAAGCCTCATTACCAGCAGCGCTCGTTTACATGCCAGTCAAATGCGGGGCTATTCTGCAGCAGTTTTAGCTCCCCTACGGTTCCGCCCTCTTCCCCCTTTTGTTGTCATAGCTCTCACACAGAGCTCTGACTCAGAGCACAAACAACACGGTGCCCCAGTGGCACAAAACACATGGGCAGTGTAAACACACACCCAGACGTATGTGGATATGCACACACTTGCGCTCAGGTTTACATCCTCAGAGGACACAAGTCAATCTCTGGGTCCCTTAAGCAGTCACACACACACACACACACACACACACCACCTCCCCTTCTGACTCCCTCCTACCCTCCACCCTCAGGAGAGAGATAGAGAACCCGCCTGGAAATGTGTCCCATACTCTGCACACACACTTATCCTACACCTCATAGCGACATTTGTGTGTCCCCTCTCTTTATGTGTATATATGTGAGCATGTATGGACGGTGTGTGTGAGTGTGAACGGCAGGCAGCAGTGTTTTAGCCATGGGCGTCACTATCTGACCCCCGTGGCTGTGAGATTGACAGCTGTGGTCCCGCCTAATTGCATTACTCTCCCAGGTGATTGGCTCACACCCTGGGGGCTCATTTGTCAGAATGCATTGTGGTAATGATGTAAATTAGCAGACCTATGTGTCACTCAGCCTTCTCGCCCCCTGCTGATTGGCCCTGCTGTGCCCCAGGGCCCGGCCCCCAGCTGAGGGAGCCAACTCATTGGTCCTTGGGGGAACCAGGAAGTCCCTTAGAAATAGTGCTATACAGATTGGGCATCCCTGTGGGCTGATATTATCCTTCCTCCCACCTCTTTACCTGTCAGTCAAAACCCAGGGACCGATCCCTGCAGCTTTTATCTCCTATCTGAGAAATGGACACACACACACACACACACACACACAAAATCACACACAGAGGTGTGTAGTTGTTATAGGCACCCCGTAATAGCCCCATGTTGGCTTAGAACCTAAACACACTCCTTTATAACTGTGTAAACTAAAGATATGTGGATACAAAAAGTGTGTGTGTGTGTGTGTGTGTGTGTGTGTGTGTGTGTGTGTGTGTGTGTGTGTGTGTGTGTGTGTGTGTGTGTGTGTGTGTGTGTGCGGACTTGCACTTTTCTAGAATTGAAATAAAGGCCACAGGCTCAGGCTCTGTTCCCCACTGCTTACCCAGCATGCCTTAGCTCTGTCCTCTATCAAAAGCAGACACCTTCACAGTGACAGACAGCTAGAGAAACAAATAGAAAAACACACTGTTCACACAGGCACACACACACACACACACACACACACACACTTTGACTCTGGTTTCTTTGCCCGTCTGTCTCGCGAGCAGTGCGTGTGTGTGTGTGTGTGTGTGTGTGTGTGTGTGTGTGTGTGTGTGTGTGTGTGTGTGTGTGTGTGTGTGTATGTGTGTGTGTGTGTGTGTGTGTGTGTGTGTTCGCAAGGAGGTAGCAGTGTGTATTCCAGCACTCCTGTCGTGTTGCTGAAAGGTTTCGTGGGAGTTTCTGGATTCTTTGTTAAACTCACCGTGGTTATATGAGGCCGAATATGAATAAAGACTAAATAATGTCAGCATCAGCATGAGTCAATACTTATACAGATGCACAATCACCTGGTCTGGACCTCGGCTCGTGATCAATAGTTTATTCTGAGTTATTGTCTCATATTAACAAGTGAAGTGCTCCCTGAGGAACGCGTATGAATGGCTAAATGAGACCACTCCAAACCTCTCAACAGGAACTGGTGTTGTTTTTGCACTCTCCTTTGTTTGATTTCAGACAGTGCATCGCAAAAGCCTTTCTGGCCAAATTTGGATGCACTGTAGGTGTTTCCAAAACACTCAGGTCCTCATGAAACTCTAATTGCCTGCTCTTGGCGATATGAATGTCCCTCACATAGATTAAAATATTGACTTGTGTCCCTCATGTCAGTGTTCGGCCAAATTATGATATTTTTTTCTGCATCTAAGATTATTCATAAATCAATTCATATTTTTTCATTGGAGCACCTGGGGGGCTTTCATATTGACTTCAGAATTGCAGAAAAAAAAAGATCAAAATACGTCAACAAAAGTAAAGTGAAAAATTGGAATAAGTTGTCAAGATTGAAAAGATGAACAGTGAATATCGTCCGTGTAAGGAGGTGCTAACATCAGAATCATAGTTTTACTCTGTCTGAGGCCATGTCATCTCTCTGATTTCTGCATGTGTTAGATATTAGTATCTGCAGACTGTGTGTGTGTGCGAGTGTGTGTGTGCACGCGCATCACTGACTGAGTAATCATTGTAAATTAGAGATGTTTGTGGTTGATTTTAGCAAAGCCCCTGTAAATACTCTCTCTCACGGAAAATAACTTCCCATGACGTGGCACAAACACTCACACACTCACACACACACACACACACACACACACTGACGTTCACACACCTTTATGTGCCGCACCTATCATCCTCCTTTACGCGCATGCATAGACCTACTTTGCCGTAAATGTATCAACTAACCTGTATTAAGTCTCCGCCACTTCTTGACAGAGCGTGAGAAACTAGTGAGCATGATGGGTAATTGCCACGCTGCACGCAGTGTCTACAGGAGCGCACTTTATGAGGTGACGGCGAGGGTGGGGGGCTGGGGGCTGGGCTGGATGAGAAGAAAGGATGGAGGACACCAGAGCATCAGAGTATTCCCTCCCAAGAGTTTAAAAGTGTTCAACACTGTGACCGAAGTAATCCGCCTCCCTGTTCTTCACCAATGTTTCCTATGAGTTGTGTATAATAAGACAGATAGTTGTGAATCAGATCTATTTGTGTGACCGATAATGAAAATGTCTTGGAGAAATCTCAGATTGTGGCATGAGTTTATGCCTCCAGCGTTTATGTGTTTAGGGGCGATAATTGATTTCTGTGTTGTCCCCCGCAGGGCTTGTCCCACATCTCTAAACCCACACACACACACACGCACTCACACACACACACACACATACGCATACACACAGCGAGGCATGCTGCAGTATTAATGAGACATGAATAAGACATGAAGAGAGACCCCCCTCTTATAGGCTCACACAGGGTCTCCCCCCTCCCCAGCTGCTTCCTGTCTGCAGATTACCCAGCTTTCACTGGGCTCCGGTTAAGTGGGGCCAGGAAGAGATTTAGCCCCCTCAGCAGGAGCACACACATATATATACACACACACACACACACACGCACAAGCGTGCTCATGCACACACTCCCCATTGTAAGAAAGTATCGGTATTATCGTGTGGTTGACGGCGATGTTGGATGAGTTTGTTCCTCTATCTCTGTCTATCTATGAAACTTATTTTTGTGAGGACTGGGAATGATTTTTAAATTTCCCTTTAGCAGTAGCCTTTTAAACATGGTTTATTGTGCTAGTATGCATGAACAACTTTGTTGCTGTGGGGTGTGTTTATGGCTAAATGAATGGTAAGGAAACAGTCTAGACTCCTCTTAATGTCACTGTGTGAGTTGTGACCTTCTATATGTTTGTGTTGCAGGCCTCAGCCACGTCGAGCCCAGGACCTGCATCTCTGGGCTCGCAGGTTCATGCTGCAGCTGTCAATGGAGATCGGAGCGCCCTCCTCAAACTCATCACAGGTAGGCAATCTGCCGCTTAATGTTTGACAGGTATATTCACTCCATCAACATCTGTAGAGCACGCAGAGGCACCGAGACCCCCCAAACACACAGACTCCATCGTACATTAATGAGTGGGAATGTGTTGCGTTCTACGTCTCTTTACATCCGTCTGTACAAAGTCGGTGCAGAGACAGCTGCAGCAGCTCGTAGGAGATTTGGGGTTCTGCAACTATCATTTCCTTATGGCTTCCAGCTGTTCCAAATAAATTGAGAAAAGTGGAATTCCTATTAAACGCATGCAGTAAAAGACTGCATGTTTGTTAAAAATAGATTTAAACATATTCAGTCACAAGCAACATCATTGTCTTTTTTAAATTCAACACATATTGTGTTCAAACCGTGCTCCTCTGAACCTCTTAAATTGTGCTTTGTGTGTGTGTGTGTGTGTGTGTGTGTAGCAGAGCCGTCGCTGCGGGACCGTGAGGACCAGTTTGGCCGGACCCCTTTGATGTATTGCGTGCTGGCCGACCGCCTGGATTGTGCAGAGATTCTGTTGAAGGCCGGAGCCTCAGTCAACAAGACGGACCACAGCCAGCGCACCGCTCTGCACCTCGCCGCACAGAAGGTCTGAACATCCAGACATACACACAAACGTGTGCGTGTGTGTGTGTGTGTGTGTGTGTGTGTGTGTCAGCCCATTTCATGGCATAACTTTGACAAAGTTACTTCACAAAGTAAAATTGATAAGTGGATAGATTTATAAAGATGGAATAAATATGAACATTAGAGAGAAAGTGTGACAGCCCATAAGCTCCAGTGGGAAGCCAGTGCCCCCTAGTGGCCGCAGTTATGGCTTTAGAATTTATTGAGGTGATAACTGATTTATAATCCTGCCACACAAACACTGTATGAGTTTAACTTGTGCACAATTACACGTTTTCTTATGAAAAGAACGTTATTCTGTTTGGACAAAGTCCTCTTTCATAGTATTTTGCTGATCCATGGTGATTTCACTTCAGCCCAGACCGAGGACCAGCCAGAAGAGATAATAATAATGAGACAGGGTGGTCTCTTGAGGGATGGAGCTGGGAAACAGTGGGATGTGTTACTAATGATATCTCTTTACAACTCATTTATTTATTTGTGCCCTCTTTTATGTGAGTGTGCTGATACAGGAGCCGCATATCATTGAAGATAGAGGGGAGGTAATAGGTTATTGGGGTCTGCCCCTTAGCTGTGTGTGTGTGTGTGTGTGTGTGTGTGTGTGTGTGTGTGTGTGTGTGTGTGTGTGTGTGTGTGTGTGTGTGTGTGTGTGTGTGTGTGTGTGTGTGTGTGTGTGTGTGTGTTGGGGGATACTAGTGATGGGAAGCCCTGTCTCTTTGACATCTGATCAATAAATGGCTGAGACAGAGAGAGAGACCAGGGATTACCGATCTAATTGGACTGAGAATAGGGAGGATGGGAACACACACACACACACGCAAACACACACACACTCAGAGTCTAGATGCATGCTCACACACAAGATAGATCTGTCAGACTGTGGCATTGTGGTCACAGGTTGGCAAATATACAAAACACACTCACACGTGTACACAGTCATGCCTACGTGGACACACACACACACCCCCTGCCGTCCAGCGACAGCTGTTGCGGGATACATCACCCGGCGGCCCGGTGGTGAGAGACCAAACCTGAGGAGGATGATGATGATGATGATTTGGAGGGGACGACAGGCAGAGCGCTGCTGTTTACTGTTTAACAGCTCATCACAGACGCTGAACAGAGAGGCAGGAGGGGGGAAGATGGATGACCTGCGGATTGAACCCGACACAAACGCCTGGGAGATGTGTGTGTCGCTGCTCTCCTTCAGGACTGCTATGGAGGAGAATTAGTGAATTCTGAGCAGATTTTGCTTGTGTGTTGCAGGGGAATGTGCGCTTCCTTAAGCTGCTGCTGTCCAGACGTGCTAACTGGCTGCAGAAAGATTTAGAGGAGATGACACCCCTCCACCTGGCCACCCGACACCCGTCCCCAAAAGCCCTCGCCCTGCTGCTCAAACACATCGGACCTGGAGAGGTTGACACACAAGATAAGAACAAGGTACTACAGATACACACAAGTTGTTTCTACTGTGTCCTCAGTCAGAAACCAGTCAGTCTGGGCGTCTGACCAATAGCACGCAAACAGATAACTGACTGGCTTAAGATAGTTAGTTAGAAGCAGCAGGAATTTATACACAGTCAGTAATTCATGAGCAGCAGTCAAAAACCTAAACACTGAGAGGCACACTCACGCAGCAGTTAATGATTTAACAGTCCTTTGCTTTGTCCTGTGTCCTGCTGATAAGACCACAAACATACAAACAGTCTCATTTGTCTGTAGGAGCCGATGTGTGTCTGACATCAGTAGTTAGTTTTATAATAATCCAATATGCATCATTGTGTCAGATGACAGTGGTTTCGGTGGATCTCAGAATAGCTCCGTAGTCATCATGGCGGAACTATCAGAGTTACGATCTCAGCTCACTGCTGGATCGTCAATAAGAGCTTTGTGTAGCACTTTGCCCTCATATTTCCTGTCAAAGTGGAGTAATTTTTTTAACGTAAATGGAAACCTCAAACCTGGGGCTACAACGGCCCCCTCTGTTTTGAACTCCATTCCTCATCTTTGGCTCCTTCTTTTTATCTCTCACTCTTTCTCTCTCTTTCTCTCTCTTTCTGTGCAGCAAACTGCTCTCCACTGGTCGGCGTTTTATAACCGACCAGAACACGTTCGCCTTTTGATCAAGCATGACTCCAACATTGGCATCCCGGACAGTGAGGGCAAAATCCCTCTGCACTGGGCAGCTCACAGTCAAGAGCCCAGCGCTACGCAAACTGTCCGCTGTATCCTGGTACACACTACCATGCACACACACACTGCAGTAATCCTGTCATCATCAACCTCCATCCCCACCAGTCAGTCTGCATGTCTTTTTCTTCTCTGTGTTTGTGTGAGAAGGAGGCCGCTCCCACCGAGTCCCTGTTGAACTGGCAGGACTATGAGGGCCGGACGCCCCTGCACTTCGCCGTTGCCGACGGTAACGAGGCAGTGGTGGAGGTGCTGACGTCTTACGAGGGCTGTAATGTGACCGCTTATGATAACCTCTTCAGAACGCCGCTGCACTGGGCAGCTCTGCTTGGTGAATGAACACACATCCTGCCCGTGACACACTGACACGAAGGATTTCAGGCTACGTTCAAACTCATGACCACTTTCCCCCCGAAACAAAATTGGAATTAGAAACATTTGGTCAACTGAATTCAAGCTAAAATGCACTTTTTGCCAGCAGGATAAGATACAGGTTTATTTCATTTTAGCCACACTAGCAGCGTGTTTTCAGGGACGGAAATGTCTGCCACCATTTTGTCCACCACAGACTCAAATATCTCAAAAAGGATCAGGTGAATTAATATGAAATTGTGGACATTCATAGTCCCTAGAGGATGAATCATGCTGATTTAGATCATCATCTAACTTTTCTTCTTAAGCCAGGTGACATTCCCCTCAGCCTCAGCTGTCCTTAGCTGTACTTAGTGCTAATGAGCAAATGTCAACACGTTAAACTAAGATGGTAAACATGTATACCTGCTTAACATTAGCATACGTGTTGTCAGTGAGGATGCTTGCATGCTGACATCAGCATTTAGCTCAATGCACCAGTGTGCCCAACAGTTTAGTTTCTTTGGGTTTATTGTCCGTACAACCTGTTTTCACACCACCATACAAAGAAAACACAGTGGATGGTGATTGTGTAAATTCTGACAGTTGAGCTATGTTGACTCGATTTGGAGTTTTTGGCTTTTCTGTTAAAAGTAAACAAGAAAACAAGGTGCTTTTGTGGGAGAGTATAGTTGAGCCATCTCCTTGCTGTATGTCCTTGTCACCAACACGTCCCACCAAAGTAAACGTGTGTTTTTCAGGCCATGCCAGAATTGTCCACCTGCTGTTGGAGAGAAACACATCAGGCACTATTCCCTCCGACAGCCAAGGAGCAACACCTCTGCACTACGGTGCTCAGAGCAACAATGCTGTGAGTTGTACATTATAAATAGCTGGGAAACCCGCTGAGTCAGCAGCATGCAGCTTCATCCACAATACAATATCGTTGATAATGAAATAAAGCTGTCTCATCTTTTATGTTCAGTATCATCGCATGTCCAATAAACTAAATTACACAAAAATGAAATGTCTTTGTGTGTGTGTCAATAGGAGACAGTGGGTGTGTTTCTGTCCCACCCGTCTGTGAAGGATGAATCCGATCTGGAGGGGAGGACGGCCTTCATGTGGGCCGCTGGCAAGGGCAGCGATGATGTCATCCGCACCATGCTGACCCTCACCCCTCACATTGACATCAACATGGCTGATAAGTATGGAGGCACGGGTGAGCACCTGAGAAACAAGAGGTGGAACTGAGGCTCCTCTAAACTGCTTTGACCCCCACCCTTCCTCCACCTCTCCACCTTTTCTTCCTGTGCATGACAACATAAACACCCTGGTCACAATACTCTACACAAACACACATTTTTATCCTTGTTCCATTTGGGTTTTTTTCTTCATCATAATGTGGCCTGCTGCTTGTTTTAGGCTTAGGGTGATGATGTCACAAGGGACCCCCCCCCCCCCAGACTATGAGGGACAGAGGGAAGTGATACTGTCAGCAAAATTAGCACGAGTCTGCTGAATAGACTCCCACCACTGGCAGCACGGTCCTCTGACACAGACGAACGCTCACACATGCAGACACACATGACTTGCTGCCACTCTCTGACCCCCGGGGCTGTTAGAACGTATAATCTCCACGGCGATAGCCCTTCTGCTCAGCCAGGCGGTCATTGTTTATGCATGCATAACATGCAACGGTTGAGTCATCCTAATGAGACGGTGTGAAGGGCAGCGAAGCTGACTGGTGCCCAGATCACTTCCATGCACTTGACTCTAGTCTGTGTTGTCTGCGGATTGGAGAGAGGGGGGAGGATGGGTAGCCACCAGCCTAAGTGTATTGCTCCTCATTAAATTTCTCTGTTTGTTTAACCTGACGTTGACCAGGCTTTAGCCACAGCCCAGAGAGGAGCTGCAGTCAAGGGAATGCATGAACAAAGAAGAGGCAGATCAGGGAGGAGCAGTTGTCCTGAGGGTATTTACTGTCCAGTTAGATCCAGGACCTCTTTTCTCAGGATGTTTTTTTTTTTAATGTGTGTGTGTGTGTGTGTGTGTGTGTGTGTGTGTGTGTGTGTGTGTGTGTGTGTGTGTGTGTGTGTGTGTGTGTGTGTGTGTGTGTGTGTGTGTGTGTGTGTGTGTGTGTGTTCACACAGCGCTGCATGCGGCCTCCCTGTCAGGCCATGTGAGCACAGTGAAGCTGCTGTTGGAGAGAGGAGCGATGGTTGACTCTCTGGATGTGATGAAACACGCCCCCCTGTTTCGGGCATGTGAGATGGGACACAGAGATGTGATACTCACACTCATCAAAGGTTGGTGAAATCGGTGTATATGTGAAAGCATTCCAATGATTTCATTTTCTGTACCAATGTGTCCTGATTGTTGATTCTTACATGACTATTCTAGAGGAATAGCTTTATTGATATGTAGGAAATGAAGGTTATTCAAGTGTCACTCAACTGAAGTGTGAATGTAATGGATGAAGGTTCGGCACGTGTGGACCTGGTAGACGTGGATGGGCACACCGCTCTGCACTGGGCAGCTCTGGGAGGGAATGCTGAAGTCTGCCAGATACTGATGGAGAACGGGATTGGTCCCAATGTACAGGTTGAAATGCACACACTCAGAGCATACACGGTTCAATATGCATTCCTCACATTAACATAGTAAATAGGGAGTTTCATTCAAGTCCATCCTTACAAGGATTGTAGATTTGTCCCCCATTAATTATGACAAAAATCATTCGGACAGCCGAAGCGACATGCCCCGTATGAATCAAGGAATAAATGGGAATTAAATCTTCCTCTGCACTACTTTACGAGCAGTGAGTATAAAATCAGGATGAACCTCATAAATCCTGAGCTCCTCTTTTAATTGTCCTGCATCTGACTTTTGTTCAATGTTGTGACTTTTCCTGGGCAGGACCAGGCAGGGCGGACTCCTCTGCAGTGTGCTGCTTACGGCGGCTACATCACCTGCATGGCCGTTCTCATGGAGAACAACGCCGATCCAAACATCCAGGACAAGGAGGTAAATATCTACTCATACGTGTGAGCTATGTTGAGCTTTTGGACACGACTACAGTTGTGACTGGGTGCTCTTGTTATGGGTCTATAGGGGCGGACTGCTCTCCACTGGTCATGTAACAACGGCTACCTGGACGCTGTGAAACTGCTCCTGGGCTACAACGCCTTTCCTAATCACATGGAGCACACGGAGGAGAGGTGAGGACACGGCCAGGCGAGACTGACGCCTGGAGGGGACTAGATATATGAATCACACGGGTGTTTGTGTTGTGCAGGTACACTCCTCTGGACTACGCTCTGCTGGGGGGGCACAGCGAGGTGACTCAGTTCATGCTGGAGCACGGCGCTCTGTCCATAGCAGCCATCCAGGATATCGCTGCCGCCTCCATCCAGGCGGTCTACAAGGGCTACACCGTCCGCAAGGCCTTCAGGGAGAGAAAGCAGCTCCTCATGAGGCACGAGCAGCTGCGCAAGGATGCAGCCAAGTGAGAGATGAGCACATAACATACACACACTTCCATATTTGTGTGCGTAGACATATTTAGCGACACACGTACTGAAGCCTTAGTCCTTGTTTCTATTGCTTTGTGATGATAACTCTCTCTCACGATACCTTTTTTTCATTCACATGCATCGTGTTCATCGCTCACTCCTGTTTCTGTCTTCGCTATCTGTCTCTGTCTTCTTCTTCTTCTTCTCGCCCAGATAGGAACAGTCACACTCTCTCCATATCTATCTTTCTCCCTGTCATCCCTGCACACTCATATGTCTTCCCCCTGTCTGGCCTCTTCTCCTTTTGTCATTTGCTCACCAGTCTCTGTTCCGTCTCACGATGCTTCTAAGATGCAGGTTTGTTTTAAGAGGGCAAATTTAAGTTTAAGCTTACGTTTTGAGTTTTCCTAGAATTTACTCTTTTTTCCTGATTAATAAAAGCTGTAACCCAACTTTTACTGTTCGGCAACTAACCAAAGAGTTGCAATTCTTTTAACTCCTGTGTGAAACTGGTTACATTCCATCTGTGTACTTGAAAAAATGCAGCTAAAATATATGTCATGTGAATTTGATGTTCAATTTGGTGGCCATTTAGAATGACCACATAATATATATAATGATGTGCATTAACCTAAATAAATCAGTGTCACCATAGGGCACAGTCCCTTTTATAAACACATTATTTCCTCGGCCTGGACTTTGGCTGTTCATGCGGTGCATTTCAGACAAAACTATAAGCCACAATGAGATCCAACTGCTTTTCTTTGTTCAGGAAACGAGAGGAAGAACAGCGGAGGAGAGGAGCCGTGCAGCAAGTCTCTGTGGTCACTACAGAGGAACGGAGGGTCCCTTTGGTGAGAACAGAGCAGGAAAAGCTCCCCTTAGCGAACATTATAGAAGACTTATCCATGAATGACTCAGTGGTGGAAACAAAGAAATCATCCAAACGCACCATGAGCAAAGAGGAGAGACTCAAAGGTACAAATGTGTAGTTGCTATGATGAATCTGGTACTAATTTATTTAAAGTGGGTTGATAGTTATGGTATGGTGATAGATGATAGAAAATTATGTGAAAATATCTCCCAAGATAAATGATTTCTTGAAATACAAAATTGCATTTTTCAAACTAAACACAAAATGCAGAAACACCTCTTTTATATTTTCATTTTCTCTCACCACCACATCAGCCCACAAGGGCAGATCCTCCAGGAGAAGTAAAGCAGCTGAACCACACCAGGTTCCTGATTCTTCGAGCCTCCAGTGTCATGTGACCGGTGATGCTGCGCCCGGTGCTCTGAAGACCACCAGGCTGAAGGAACTTCTCACTCCCGCCAGCTTCAGCCAGCCACCCAGCCTCAAACCCAGACCCCCCATGCCCAAAGTCAGGGAGCGACCTTCCTCAAGCACATGCGTTCCTTCCACATGTGTCCCAGTGACGGACCAAACTGACACTATAATCAGAGAATGTGTAGCTCTAAAACACGCTCGCATGCCGGTGCAGAATGCCCCCGGCAAGACCGATGCCCCCACCGCTCCCCTGAAGTACAGAAACCACAAGGAGCAGACTTCAGAAAAGGCCGCCGCCAAAGTCCAAACCGACACCCCCTCATTAAGGCGCAGCTCATCTTTAGACCACAAAAGCCCCTTGAGAAAGACAACGTCTGCCACACACGCACCCATCTCAACACACACGCACAGGGAACACAACAAAGAGCAGCGCAGGAGGAGGAACGAGGCTGCACGCATCATCCAGCGCGCTTGGCGAAGGTGAGCTGACATGTGTACGCCTGCGTTCGTACCTGGAGGGTTGTTCGGTAGCTGAAGCCTCTCTGGCTGTGGGAGATTGGCAGTGCCATGTGGTGCCCACATGTTGCCTCTCCCACATACATGCCAACCCATTCTCATCTCTCCTGTAACCCCCCTGCCATGTTTGGTCTGGATGCCATCAACACTAGAGCAGTTGGGGGGAGAGCGTGGGAGATGGGTGAGACAAGGAGGCAGGGGACAGGCGGGCTGTAATCTAGAGCTTTCATACTGGTTTAACAAGAGGCTAAAAGTTCAGCCGTGCTGCTCTAATAGCTACCAGCAGCCTCTCTTTGCGTTTCGCTCCCTCTTCCCAATCCGTTTCTCTTAGAGGTTGCCAGTCCGCCACAGGAGGTCCTCTGTTTCCATTCAGCTCCACAATTATATTCTGTATGTGCTGCCTATTAACTGCCTAGAATAAACTCTGTTTACTTTGTTTATGCTTAGTGAGTATTAGTGTGAGGACTTGCCAGCTTTTAGACCTTTGAACACAGTCTGACATTTTTTTTATTGAACACCGTGAATGTGTATCCTCTTGCATGGATGTGCGTCTCCAGGTTCAACACGTGCAGATGGAGAGCGGTACAGACCCGCGAGGAGGTGGAGTCCGGCGGTCCAAGCCATGCCCACAACAGGAAGAAGATAGAAATCCGAGCTCAGCCCACCAAACTGCCAGCGAGTAAGAGCTCCGTGCTACAGAGTATCTACGGTGAGATCATGGCTTTTTTGCCTCACACACACTCGGCACCAAAAAAGGATGCAATGTCACAGATTCAATGCTATATATGAAATACTTTACTGTGGAGCAGAGCGGTGACATACACTAAACAGTCCTTTAGAGCGGCGCTGCAGTTTGTGTCTCTGGTGGTGTTATAGTGTATTAATCAGGGTGATGGCACGCTGTTTGGAAATGGAGAAGTCATTAGTCTAACAAAGTGCGTCACTGTTTCCATTAGCTGTGCACATTTGCAGGTCAAAATTGAACAATTGTGAACTGAGAGCTGTGACTTCTTCCGAGCCAGCGGGAGCGGAATCAAAACAGGAAACACATTCCTGAATTTGCCAGTCACATGGACTTTAATTGACATGAATGGGAGAAGGAGTTATGGACAACTTTCATGTAAAAAAACAAAAACCCACAATGAATTATTACACAGCCTTACAGCTGTTGAACTAGCTCTTGTGGAATCCCGGTGTGTGAATTGGGCATAAGGAGACCCCTTGAATCACGGTCTTGAAGTTGTTTTGACGATGTATTTGCGACAATAAAGGCCATAAAAAAGAAAACACAGGCCCTAGTGAGATTTGAACTCACGACCCCTGGTTTACAAGACCAGTGCTCTAACCACTGAGCTATAGAGCCTCGCTGGTTACAGCTAATCAACATGGCAAACATATGGGTGTGATACCTGACCGGATCAACCAGTTACAGGAGTGTCCTGAGCTTTGTTACGTGGCATCAGCTGATTGAATACAAACATGTTTTGAATGATATGACTGCAAATCTAAAGCAAACCTTTTTCTTTAGTTAGGCTGCTCTATGACTAGAGGAGCGCGTTCACAGGATAGGGACGCAGGAACGCATTGGGATGTGAACTAAAGCTCTGTGGCCTCAGATCTTTCCATGGGTTGTTGATGAGAACAAAGATGATGAATATTCCAGCCTTTTCTTAAATGATGAGCACGTCTGTACATCAGTGATGTCAAAGGCTGTATTTGTTAGGTGTTGTGTGCAGATGAGCAGCAAGTTGCCGCCTTAGGCAGCTGTGCAACAGTAGCACTTTTCAAACCCACGTTTGAAACCGTAGCTCTTGAATTACATGAAAACCCCCCACGTTGGAAACAGCAGATGCTGGAAATCAGGCTTGTTGTCATATCGGTGTAGAACACGCTGTAAGTGACAAACTGTGGAAACAGGAACCCATGTTAATGTCTGGGTGATGCTTCAATCCACATACCAGGACAGTATCAGCCCGGTGTCCTGCATGGAACCTCTGGTTGGGTTTCGCCCTGCAGACAGGACTGACCTTCATCACACATCACCAGGTGATGATGGGAGAATGGGCAGAAACCCTGGCCGCGCCAAAACATACAAGCATGCACGCCGTCACCGCTCACAGACAGATGGAGCCCCCTGACGTGGTTTTCCCCTCCCCTTTCTCACCTCACCTCCCTCGCTCTCCCCTTCTCGCTCTCTGACAGTCCTGGCACTGTGAAAAGTTCAGAGCTGTCAGGTGGAATGTCAGACGACTGCGTAGAGCTATCAGCTGAACGCGCACACAAACGCGGTGTCGTGCACACATTCACGACGCTCATTCTCACTTTTTCCTTTTTTAGGTAGGCAGCCATTTGACACAACTCTGGACTGGGTCACACTGCTGGGTTCATCATCATTTCTTAATTGCCTGTTAATTATTTCATCTCAAATGTAGATGACAAAACTACACGTCAAGATTTGTTCATGAATTGTTGATTTAAAAAAAAAACTACACTTCTGCACTGCAGTCTTATTTTACTTTGCACTTTGAAAACACAATAAAACCTCAATAAAACTACTTAAAAAGTGTATAGTTGTTTGTTTTTTTCAATAATTTTTGTGTTCGTAACCACTAGCCATTTAACTCTAAACACTGAGCTATTCTGTCTTTGTCACATCATACTTATCCCATGGTCATGTACAACGATTACACCTGTGGAACCATCCAAACATTTTTCCTTTCCGTCCATCAGGTAACTCTATGGCACGACGAGGGCAGTCGCTTCAGGGCTCTCAGTCTCAGCTGCTCCTGGACATGCCGTTACGCACCCAGAGCCAGTGTAAGTGAACGCACGCACACAAACACGCACTTTTAATCAAACACGTCTCGAGTAATTTTCTGTGCTTATTTAACAGTGAGCGGTATTGACCGTGTACACCTGACGGATGCTGTAAATCAAGCAAAGCAGTACTCTTACCACCTGAGACCACAAAGTGCTGGACAGGGGTCCAGAGGCCGGGGAAAACATTGAAGCCATCCATCCAGCCACACAAACACACACCTCGCGTTCTTTGATGTTTTCTCAGCTGGCTGGCGGCCTTACCTCTATAGAACTACTTTACACATTGTTCCCTCAATGTGCCCAGCGTTCTAAAATTAAGCCAAATGACATCAGAGCCATGACCTCACGGGGTGGGGTTAAGTCTACAGAAACGGTGTGTGTAAAAGATAACCTTTCATCCATTGTGGAAGGAACACATACACACGGCATCTCCCTCATTCTCCATGGCTCTCACACACACACTGAGATAACCTTTCCTCCTGTTCTGGAGAATGAGGCAGTCTATCAACAGCCGGTCATACAGATAGCCCACCTGCAGCCACGGACACACACAGTTAGTCTCTACACAACAGTCTGGTCTCTCTCGCCCTCTCAAGAGAAATATGGATTTCTTAACTATGCAGTTTGTATTTACTTTGAACATGCACTTGCACATTATCCATCTTGTGTCATTTTAGATGCAACTGAATGTGTTCTTCTTTTATTGTTATAAGAAATAAAATAAAAATTGACAAAAGGCAGTGCACTTGGATTCACCTTTATTTGGCTTTTTAATTCTAGGAGGTTGTTTTGTTTTGTTTTTTTTTATCAAAAAAGGATCGCCAACAATGCTCTGGAAAGGCAAAATGGGGACAAACGATTACCAGGCTAAGAATGACTCAATAAAGCAGCTCAAGACAAAAAACTAGAGCTCTTAAAACAACAACGTGGACTTTTCTCATTGTCACACACAATAAACACTCCACTCCACTCCTGTCTGCAACGTTTTGTTGCATGTACTCTTTACTTTCATTGTCTCGTGGAGTGTTGTGTTTATCAAAGTCACTGTAAGATGTTTGAGAGGGTGAACTGAGCAACACACCAGGTGGCGGTCTGGTCGATGTGTCGGTCAGTACATGTCTCGAAGGCCCAAGTTTCCACGGCGAGCTGAAGAGCCGTGAGCCACGGTGACGCTGTAACAGTAGAGTAAGTCCGTCAACCACTGCTCCCTTGTCGCACCTCGGGAATACCTCTGAAAATCACACAGAGAAATCAGGTGAACAGCCGCCATGAGAGGTTAAGATACCATATCTCTCCATCCAAACTGTAGAAAAGGCCTAAAATCCTTCCCTTTGAATTTCAAGTGAGCCGTGTTTACCGTTAGGTGTTGTAGGATCTCTTGCAGCAGAGTAGCGTTGGCCAGCAGCTGGTTGTGGAGTGGCGAGTGCTGTAGCAGCATCGACAGGATGTGTCCGAGCTGTGGCAGTTCCTCCTCGTTCAGATCTCCAACGCGCATTAACTGCAGAACCATTCGCAGCAGGCGAGGAACCGTGCTCAACGCTGACACACAAGCTCCCCATATCGCCTCCCTGCACATGTGACACAACGGTGTTTTAGAAATAAAAAATCCTCACCTGATAATGGCAAACTGCTAGTTCTCTAATGCACTTTTTGCAAAAATGTAAACACAACACACAGTTTGCAATTTTATAAAACACCGTAAACATTGGTCTCTACATCGCTACGCTATTTTGCCAACTGCCTTTCTTTATTGGCACATGGGAAAACACAGAGAATCAGAGCTTCAGCACTAATAATAGGCCACACGTAAACATTTGGTTTGAATTATGGAGGCCAATATAGGACAGAGAGTAAGAGGAGTGAAAACTAGAGGAGGTCATGCCAGGCCTGGATACGGCACTCCAGGCAATACTTTCCACGCTGCCTCGCACAAGACAACATTGCATGTGATGTGGAAGTCTTATGGCCAAACCAAAGAAGGCAAGATTTATCCTAATTTTTTTCTGTTATTTTTTTTTTTCTAGCACAAATCATTTTGTTTTCTTCGACTTTGTTGTTTGATGAGTATTAGAACATTTTGTGGTGTAAGGATTTGGGGTTAGTTTTACAAAAATAGTATTGTCCCGAGGCAATCGGCAAAAATTGGAAGCTCAAGATTTCATATCAACAGGAGATCAGAGCAGATAGAGCAGTAAAAGGTCGTAGTCATTCATCTCACACCTTTTGTGGTTGGTTTCGGCAGGTAACTCCTGCTCCAGGTTGATGAGCAGAGCCAGCAGGCTGAGGCAGCATTGGGACAAGAAGCGCAGCACAGGCTCAACGGGCAGGACGGACAAGTCCAGCAGTCTGGATACAGCTCTGAGCAGCCCGGCCGCCATACTGTCAGGCACCACTCCTAACTTGATCTGACACACATAACAGCAGGTTTAACAGCAGCAGTAAAGCATAGAGCAGTGATGATCATCGTCGCTTAATGAACAGTTTCTCACCAGATATTTGCAAATGCCATTTTGTAAGATGTCAAAGCACTGAGACTTTGAACCCAGAGTTTCCAGACAGTGGCAGACTTCCTATGAATGAAACAAAACATAATGATATCAAACATCATTTAATTGATATATTGCTAATAAGTGTTAGTTCTAATGAAATTCAACAACACTTTGTGTTTCAGTTGGTAAATCGGAAAGGTTAACTTATTATTACACTATGCTTATTTTCTCAGGGCTACTGAAGGTGGGACAGATTTATTAAATGTACAATTTTTTGCCAAAAACATACATGCATTTATGTTTTTGTCATAGTTCTGGGCATACTTTCATATATTGTCACTGAGTAACTGATATTGACTGAAACACTATTGGTCCATATTTCCCAAAGTTTTTCATTCCCAGATGTGTGATGTTGGTTAATGAAAGCTGATACACAATCTTCTTAAACAAAGTTCTATGTAGAAAAAACATCGAAAGTGAAATAAAAATCTTAAATCGAGGAAGGATTTAAGAGAAAATTAAGGAAAAGACTCCCTGTCTGGATGAAGTCAGACTTTATCTTTACCAAAGAAAAAGGTCCCTAAGCAGCATCTGAATTTCATTCTCGCTGGGTTGGAGATGAAAAGCTGCCACAAACTTTGTAAAAGTGAAAAAATCAACTTTAAATCCAAATCAAATTCTCATTAGCTTTTATCAAATTGCATTCTGAAGCGCAGGACTGAGTTGTGAGGCAGTGTGTGTCAGAACGGTGCACCTTTTGGCATTCTCATCGTCATTAAAAACAATCCCGTCTCATTAGTGGAACCAGAGTTGACACAGTCCGTCCCTTAATGCCGCCCCCCCTCGCCACCATGTGTCCCCTCCCTCCTCCTTCCCGTCACTTGTCTGTGATTGACTCGGACAGGAAGATGAGAGAGGGAGGATCTGAGGGCTTAATTGAGGAGCTGAATTAGTGATTATAAGCCCCCCCACTTGCTCACACACACTTGCCCCAGGGCATAGTTACGTTAACTGTAATTCTGGGCAGAAATGTCACACTCCCATCATGCCATGGGCTCTCATTACCATTTGTGCATGTCCGTTATGCCCGATAACCACACATCTCCAACCTGCGCAACGCGATAAAGGTTCCCCTCTCAGCCACAGTGCCATGATAAAGATTCCACCCTCTGAGCTCTATATGAGAGACGGAGAGGATCCAGGGGAGACTGGTAGATTAAAGCTGTGTCCAGAATATCAACGCTTTTCAATTTTCAAAATAATGTATTTTCTTCCGCCTCCTATTACCTTCTAGGTTAATTTTCAACGCTGCGTCCAAATGTTTCTGATTGGCAGCAGCTTCAGTAGTTAGAATGTAGACAGACACACACATGTTTACACATGTTTACACACACACACACACACACACACACACACACATGTTTACACGTGTGTGTTTGTGTGTATGGTTTGGGGTAATTATAGGAAGGAACGTGCAGTTCAACACACCTCAACAACATCCCAGTGGTGTGTGAACTGCTCCAGCTGCGTGGGGTAGAGGCTGAGAGGTGAGAGGGGGGAGGGAGGCAGGGCGCCGTCGTCGTTGGCCTCCTGCAGCAAGGCCAGTTTGTCGGACGAGAATCCCGTCAGGGTGGAGAACAAGAAGCTAATGTAGTCCACGTCCTGCAGAGCCACTTCCTGGCTCCCAACCGAACAGCCGCTCAGAGACGACCTGGAGAACACAAGCAGTGAACACGGTGAACAATCACTGACTCAAAATCTGCCTTAAACCACAAATCTTTCTGAAATTCAACATTTCTACAATTTTTAATTTACACAACTTTTCAATTGTTACACTTTTTGGACACACCATTTATTTCCAAATAACAATTTCCTGCATATACATTCTTCATCACTTTTCTTATGATTATTTATGACCCCTTTTTTTGTGAGAGCATCATTTTGTGAATAATAGTGCATGAAAATACAGTTCCTTGTCCCGAGGGGAAGATAGATCTGTAACAGTAGGAAATGTGAGTGAATAACAAGTGTGTTTTGTGAAGCCCAGGAGGCACATGCAGACAGAACTGTCTCCTGAATACGCCATGACGACTCTGCATTCCAGCCTCCCAAAGAGCTCTTTGTATCATACCCATTACACACACATCTCAGCACTCCCTCCCCTCCAAATTTGCAAAACACTGGCACAAGCAGAAGGCCTGACACACAAATGCATGCAGATATACACACACCATTACAGCAATGGGTAGGCTGCGATTGTGTGAAAGAAACTGCTTTCATTGTCACCCGTACGTTTCATGTCAAATAAACAGGGCCTCAAAATCGGCACCTGTCAACAGGCATTTAAGACATTTTAAAACATGTCAGGAATTCATCTGTGAAAGTGCAATACTGCCATCTGATGGTGGCAAGCTAGAGTGGCTTGAGTGTCCAACACCATACTGACAAGGCTGTGTCTCCTTACACACACACACAGCAATACATTGAGTTCATGTGGCTTCTGCAGGTGTATGGGGGTTTCAAGCTCACCGAAGGTGTATGATACGAATCAGAGAGGCAGCGAGGCCGGCAGAGATTCTTCCAGCAGTGCAACAGCAGCTCAGATTGGCCAGAAGAGAATGGGACATCTTGGGCAGAAAGTAGAGCAGCTGCACCATACGTTGCTGGGACTCTGCTGGTAAAAGCACCACAACTCCTTCCTGTGGATCTTCACACACCCACACACAGACACACTACGTGTAATTACATAGAGACAGCAATGCACTGGACCCTCTGGGGGAATAAGATGATGCTCTAACAAGAAAATTAAAGAGATACCAGGAAAACCAGAAGATGTTAGAACTAGTATAAAAGAGACAGACAGACAGGCATGGCACGACAGTGGGGGCTCAGATAATGTCTGTGTGCGTGGTGTTCTGTCTGTCTCTGACGCACATGCTGATGTCAGAAGCCCTCAGACAAAAGGAGTCTTGTGATGGTGAATTGCTGGCTCTGCGGCAGTTTCTATCCCACCCCCTCCTCTCCTCGCCCCCCCTCCTCTCCTCGCCCCCCCTCTCTCAGACACCAGCCTAACTATCCCACCATCCTCAGAGCGGCGGGTATGTACAGGGCTATTACCACTTTCCGCCTCTGGTTGTAGTTCAGTCTAACAAAGTTGTCTGCGCTGGGAAACATGGAGTTGCACTGCCTCCTAGGGAAATTAAGGTGTAACATGTGGTCCATAATTCTCTTGGCTTAGTAACATTTCCTCTTTGGTAAGATGATCACTGCTGCTGTGTTCTGTATTGTATTGAATGCATATGCAAATTATTATGCATTTTTCAGTATGAATACATTTATTTGTCATTGATTCCATAGTGGGAACAAGAAACATAAATAGAGAGTGTGCTTTTTACGGCATCTCCTTTTAATTAATCCTTAATCTAGAACTGATCAGGGAATGTATTTAACAGGCAGATAAAGAGCAGGTTAATTTTCTGTTCCCCAAAATCACTACTTTCCTTTTGGTAGAACATTTCAAACTTTTATCCTCTGACCCCAGCCTCATCAGTGATGTCACATCAACTGTTGCTGTGACATCACTTGTTGGAAAACACCCGATGGGACATTGTTGACCAGGGTGTGACAATTTCCAAATCACAAACATCAGTGCAATAACCCGTTTTCCCTCCTGTGTGAGTTAATAGTCTTTGTTTTTCCCTTTTATTGAGTGCATACCATAGAGACTGCAGGCGTTTGTCTGCAGACTGGTGAGCAGGTCTTTGTGTCTCCGAGAAGCGGCTGCCTGGATGGACAGGATAAGTCGTGCAGAGAGAGTAGGGTTACGGTGGCCCAGCTGGATCAACTGCACAGGAAGAGATGCCAACCAACAACACAGCACCTTACTCCTTCAGAGCAGAGACAGAGGGAGAGATAACAGACAGAGGTGCACATGAACCAAAGGCAGACAGTATGTAATGATGTGTCTGGATATAAAAGGCCCAGTGCAAGGTTTTGAATTTAGAAAATTTTCATTTGGGCCTCCATCCACCAATTGTTGCACTGATAAAAAAATATTACGGTCATGTTTTTGTTACAATTATATAGGCCTGAAATTGAATTGGGGAATATTAAAAGGCTGTGCAATGAAGCCATCCTCTCTATTAACAAGCACAAATAAGTATTGTTTTCAGCAAATGCACATTCCTGGATAAATTAGTGTAAGAAAGATATTATTTCCTGTAGATGACAACACATGATTCTCATTAATCCATCTAGATGAATGAACTGCTCATGAAACAATCCTTGGTCTGTGCTCATAATGCCCAAAAGCTGAGGTCTGGCTTTGTGCCGCGTACAAGCGCTGAAAATCTCCAGTATGAAGACACCAGGGGTTGAAAAACAATGAATGAGGTTACCTCGCTATGTGTGTGTGTCCTTGCTCTTGCAGGTAGAGCTTGCTGTAGAAAGACAGCAACAGAGATCGTGTCTGAAGAGTCAGGTGCTTCTGCTTGTAGTAGATATACACCGCTGCCAACAGGTCCTCTGTCACTGCTGCACAAATATGAACGTACATGCAAATATTAATATGACATGAAGAAATATTAGAAATTAATATTATAATTGCATACAAAATGCTGTCTAGTTCACAAACTAGTATTGCCTGAAAAATAACACTGAACATTTCTAATCTTATTTAATTTAAGTTTTAGCATTCATTAAAATCACCAACACACTGCACATGCTTACTTTTGTTTCTCTGTGTGAGCACCATCTTCCACACAGTACCCAGCAGCATGTGGAGCTGCCTGTAGCTCAGTTTCAAGCCGCTGCCCAGAGTGTCTCGGACAAACGTTCTCAGAGGTGTCAGCCAGTCTCCATCCGTCTCTGGGCCGAGTTCTTGCCTCTGACTGAGGGACACCATGACTTGGCAAAGTGTGATATTTAGGGCCAGAGGCTCTACTGTCAATACTGGGATGGCTGCAGTCTGCTTACTCCTAAAGGAAGGGCAGCGGGGTTACAGTGGTAAGAGCCAGTCTTTATACAGTTAATGCAGTGATTAGTCAAAACATTATGGATGAGGGGAAGGAAGGAACATAGTAACACTGATATTCCCTACCTTTTCAGATCAACCCTCTTTCTGGGTTTGGGTGTGTCCCGAGTACCATATGGGAAGTTTTTCATGAAGTGCTGCTTAAAATCTCCCAGGTATTCTTTGTAGAACCATGCGTCCTACACAAAGACAATGCATTTTAGTACAAAATAGCATTTTGTACAAAAACCACTGTGTAATATCCGTCCTCTCCTCACCAGTGCATCCTGGTGTTCCCGCTGGGGCGCCAGTTTTCTCAGTAGCTGTAGAATAGATAACACCTGGAACATTACTGACATGGCATCTGGGGTGAGGAGGTGAGCGCCCTCAGTGGCGTTCCAGGAACAGTCACTGGTACTGGCTTCTACCCACACCTCCAGCAGAAGGGGCACCAGTGTGGCTGCAAAGCTCTGAACAGCTTCAGCTGAGTCCAGATCCTCTCCCACTGCGGTCCCAGGATCCACCTCCGGTCTACAAAGTAAGAGAATAGAATAAAGATTATTATTAAGATGAAACATAATGTTTCAATTCAACTGAAAAAAGTGAGTTGTTTGATATGTCCTATAAATCAAGTGTGCATTCCTATTCTTAGTTACAGGAGTTTGTGGTATTGTACCTGAGTCTAAAGGTAGACCGGGGGGTTGGTTTGGCCCCAGAATGTTCATAAACCTTCACTCCGGCCTTGCTGTAGGTGAGCTCCTCCCAGTTGAGATACAGAGAGGTTAGCCTGCTATCTCCACTGGAGCCAAATAGTCCTTCAGTTGGGATAAAAAGATCACTTTCTTCCACTGGTCTTTCTTCAACTACTGCCTGCAGAAAACGCCCAAGCCTGAAATACAAGTGACACAAAACAAAGGGTTGGCAGCTAGAATGATAATTTAACTAAATCCTTTAGAAATGGTGTGAACGTGGCCTCCATACCTGAGGAGCACAGAGAGCCGCCACTGCTGACTAGTCACAGCCCTGCTCAGGTTGACTGACAGTGCCCAGGTCCGTCCCTTACCGTCTTGGGCTTTTTTGGCTCCTCCACTGGTTTGTCTGTGAGAGATCAACTCTAGGAAATTAGTGAGGAGAACTGCAGGCCGTGCTGCTAGCAGAGCAGGGTAGTGCTCCAGCAACACATCAAGGACCTTCATGGAATCTTCCTGGATGCTGGTCTCGATGTGGGTCATGGCACAAGACAGGTGGGCGCTGAGGACGGGGTAAAATGGAGCCACTCGTTCTGCAGGCACAGATTGCGCAATGAACCTGGAACAATTTGAGTCAGTTAGCAGTGTAGCCCATGTTATCTGAGAAAGAAACAAAAGCCACATTTATTTGACTGTGTTGCTGTATTCCTCCATCACTGGCACGTCACTAACCTGAGCACACGCGTCGCCGCCATGCGAACTTTACCATCCTTGTCTGTGAAAACAGCTGCCACTTCAGAAAGCAGACGAGAGAGATGCTGCTCCAACAGAGAGGGATTAAGGGAGAGCAACTCTTTAAAACCCAACAAGGCACCGTGTTTCACATTGGGGCTGTAATGGTGGAGCTGAGACAGGAGGTCCTGATGGAGGAGGAGGAAAGGAAGAAAAGCCAGACAAATTGAAGTATACCAAATATACATTTTAAGTGAAAAATGCGTTTGCGGAAATGTGAATCACAGGTGCAAGGCTTACATTGATACCAAGGTGTCTGTGTGTGGTGGGGCCACTTGTGTCTCTCTTCAGCTGCTCGGTTAGATTGATCCCCTTTGAGCGGAATTTGGTGTTGGTGACATTATCAGCTTTGGGCTTCGTCTTTCCCACCTTCAACTTGACCTTCTGAAAGTCATCCTGTCTCTTCTTCTTCTTGGACTTCATCTCTGTGGTCTATACTGCCGTCTGTAACCAGGCATGCAGGTGGGATGGAACTGAGTGAGTGAATTCAACAAGAACCATATTGACCACTGGCAGATGTTTGCTATGAAGTTCTAAAACACAGATTTTGCAACACAGACTGTACAAACTACTCGATTTCTGCACGGGACTGTCGGACCATGGACGTGTTTGAAGGATGCACTTTTATTAACGTCGGCTAACTTAGCTAGCTTATAGCTAACTACATCGTAATGGTTTGGTATCGTGCATGACAGTTCCTTATTTTACTTACGATTGGGAAAACAAACTCTTTGCTCCTAGCGTCCACACAGCACCAAAACGGTGTGTCTCCAGCTAAATATGATCTCCTGCTAACAATTGTCCATACATATAAAAAATAAAATGTGTCTCCAGTGTGTCTCCAGTGTGGTGCGTGTGTCCCGGGTCCTCACTCCGTGTGTACATGTACTTGTACGCGCTCGATGTTCAGACCGCCAACACGGGCTGCGGTGCTAACGATATAACACCTCTATGCCAGCGGCCCCAGGCAGTGTATTATGCATAACCTTGACGTTAGAACAAATGAAATACAACTGTTGTTCCCCCGTGGCCTGAGAAATATTTAACGTTTTCAATACCGTGTTCAATTTTACTCCGGCAATTATGGCGGTAAACGCTGGCCCACAAAACGAGCGCACGACATAGCTGTCCTCACATGTGCCTGAGAAAATATTATGATTATGAGCTAATGAAGACAATACAACATTGTAATTACAGATGTCTTGTGCCCGTCAATGCACATTGAATTTGAATCATTTTGGTAGTATATTCAGTTTTACATAAAGCGTGGGGATGAAATATTTAAATGTCGTCTTTTTTTGGACCGGCAGAACCACCGCTTCCACTTCCCCTCTTGTCATCGTCGTAGCGAGTCTGCTCCTTTTCCGTACACTGAGGAAATCGCAGTTTGCAATCAAATATCTCAGGTGAGTAAGGTAATAATTATCGTATTGTTTCACTAGCAGGGTGTTTGTGATAATCGGCGTTTGTATTTGCTTAGATAGCGTTCACAGCTAGCGCAACGTCAAAAAGCCGTTAAGTTAAGACTCTGCTGGGCCTCAGGTGAAACGAAACAACGCGAGTAAAACCACTTAAAGTATGCTAAATGCAATAACGGGGGTCACAGTTCAATAACGAACAACGAGAGCGTGTTCCTGTATTGAAGGGGAATGACTTGGCATAATAATGTTTCTGATGCGATTTCCTTCTTTGTCCCACAGCGGAGAAATGGAGGCTCAGGCTTCAGACAACCAGCCAGCTATAAATGGGCCGCAGGCGAATCAAAAGAGAAATGCCAGGGTAATTATCACACTCGGATATACACGACTAACACTGCCACAAATAAAACCACACTCGTATTACCTCACACAGACACATACACACACATACATATATATATACATATATATATAAATAAATAAAATGCTGACTGCTCATGAAGGAAACATGATTTCCTTCCTCATATTCTGATATCGTACGCTGTCTGGCTGTTGTGATGCCTGATGAAAGCTGGGCAGCAGCAGTCCTTGGCATGTGGATTTGGTGCAGGTCTCTCTACTCTTAGGCACGGTTGTGTCTGCACTCTGGTTTTTGAAGACCCCACTCAGTGGTGTGGTGCCTCACAACTGTGGCCTACGTATTCACTCTTGCAATTTAAGGGGATTTCTAAGCTCTTGTTCAGTTTGGTGACTTGACGATGCAAACGTGGCTTTGGTGCTCAGATTTGACACGGAGTCTCATGTGTGACGTGACCCGGGTTCTCTGAACCGATGTCGAACTGCAGGCTACTCAGTCTTTACTTCTGAGTGCTGCTATCACGTTCAACACCCACATGACCTACTGTTTAAGCAGGGCTCCGGAGAGATTCTCTTAATGTGTGCAGTACTTACGTTGTCACATAAAATGTAAATCAGCTGCCAGCTGGATCATCACATAAGTGATTACTAAACACTACTGAAACTCAGTGCACAAACCCCCGCTGTTAAACTTGTGAATTTGTTGTATGAGTTAATTAATAAAACATGACGAGGGTTTCTTATTTATTTATTTTTATTCAGATATTATACGTTTATGAGCCACTTGCAGCATTTTGAATTTCTCTTGTGAATTTCATCTTTTCTCATGATGATAGCAAGAGACCCAATATCCAAATTCAAGCTACAAATGTTGCAGGAGCTACCTTTATATTTTTATGCCACTTAGAATTAAAACTGACTCCCTCTCCTCTTTCCTCCTGCTGAATAGGAGGTGTTTTTAGGTGTTTGCTGTTTTCGTCCGTCAAACTTAGGGAATCCAATCCCCCAAACGTACCACGTTGGGTGAACAGCCACAATATAGAACAAGGAAAGACTTGGAAATGCAGCATCTCAATTTCATTCTTCAGGGAAAATGTTCTTGAATATGGCCACTCTATCCTTCTATAGTAGTACTAGTATTCTAGTATTGCTGTTCTATATTCTCCTTTTAATGAGAATCTAGACTGATTCCCCCGACTACATTGATTTAGACGTGTTATGGGAATTTTGGATGTTTGTAATTTATAATCAGAATCTTTGTCAGGTCAGACGTTGATCCGCATCTCCTCTTTTTAACTGTTATTCTATGACTAAAATGATTGCCTGTGCGTAGTCAGGTGATATGAGCATGAGTGCCACATGACATGAGATAATTTCAGAGGACATTATGACATCTGTGTTCTGTACATCTTGCCTTTGTAAGATAGGACATGACCCGTCTTTTGTCTACGGTATGATTCCTCCTCCTTAAAAGGGAGATCCCTGCTAGACTCAGGGTCGTTCCTGCTGACACTGAGCGCTGATTTCCACAACAGACGCCATTTAAACACTTGTCTCTTTGACTGTTACTGCTTGAAGCAGAGGTCATGGAGGTCAGGGAAAATAACGGCCCTGTGGCACATATAATGTGGCGGACATGGACGAGGAGTTCAGCCCTCCGCTAAGTGTCATCCTGTCACTAATGCCTGTATGTGTCTCTCTCCTTCTTGTGGGTTTATTCCCTCCATTGACAGAGAAAGAAGCCGCAGCATTCTGCTGATATAGGTAAGTCCTTTATACACAGTGCCACTGCCCGCGCTGAGAGTTGAAGCTTGAAATCTTGATTTCCCTGCTTCGTGTGTGGTGGTGGCATGTTCACCACTCTTTGAAACTCACACTCTCAGAGATGGGGGCTGTTCTGGTGCTATCCATGGTTTTCATCTGTGGAAATCCAGGTTTGACACTTCCATACATTTTTTTTTTTTTTTTAGAATCTTGCCACAATGTTCCTATTTGTGAACAATTTCAATATTTAGATGGGTTTAAATGCTATATATACTGAACAATGTTAGGAATGTCAACCCATTCTCCTAAGATGTGGCTGCGTTAAAGATCAGCACCAAAGCTCCACTGGTCCCTACTGGACTAGTTTTAAGGCACTTTTTGTGCTGTGGTGGTTGGGTTTTTTTTCACCAGAACATTTTTTTTAACACTGCTGAATGCAGTATTTATTTTTTATTAATTTGCCAGTGTTACACTGGCTTGGGTGATATGTTGTAATATTTTCCTTTATCTGAGTGAACCATATGGCTTACCAGAGTATTTTAAAGTATACATTTTTTCATCCAATCGCACTTGAACTGAATCTGTAGTGCAACACGGAAGTGATTCTTCTGTGGTTTGACTCAGTGAGAGGCATTGCATCATAGGAGCTGGTATCCTGTAGCCCCTTTGGGCCTAAATGGGGGTTAGCTGAGAACTGCTGTTCCCATTCTTCCCCCAAGGCACACGAGGAGTTTGGGTTTCTAATGGTTGTTCAGTTCATATAGATAGAATAGAATTCCTTGATCACCACACACTGCAGGTAATGTAGGAACACAACACACCGTCTTATATCGGTCTCTTCCCAACTGTGTTTCTCCCCAGATATGTATGTAACAAAGGGGCTCACTGAACTAGTCTTTGGGACACAAACCTTGGTGTCTCACTTGTTTATCATTTGTGGATTATTGTAAAGCTTTTGCTTTGTGTTGACCACTGTTGTGTTTTCCAGTATTCTCCAAAGGGGCATCTATCCAGACCATTCCCTCTTTCAGTAAACTGTTGAAGGGGGTCACAGAGTGTGTCATTGGTAAGCAGAAGGGGCTATTTCCCTCGCATTCATCAGCTCTACACCCTTCCCTTCTTGTATGGAATATCAATCCTATGTGCATAATCATCACATGTCTGCAGGTCTTCAGTATGTATGGGAGTACCGTAGCCCCAGTAAATCTGTCCCACCACACTACCAGTGCAAACTCTGCGCCGTCTCCCGCTTGCAGCATGATATGCTTGCCCACGTGAAAGGCTGGAAACACAGCTTCAGATACATGGTGAGTATCCCGGTGGTTTTCTTAATCTGCCTCAAAGGATGGGATATTGCAACATTATTATAAATGTTTGTATTTCTCTGCCTTGTATACAGAAAAAGGTCCACCCTGACAAGGTGACCCATGAAGAGGAAGAGGCCGTCAGAGACCCTGTCGTAAGGAAGGCAATCAAAGAAGTTTCAGCCGAGGTGGAGAAGGCAGAGGGGAGGGGGCAACTCAAGGTGAATGTCGGACTGTCTCACAGACTCGTATCACTGCAGCAGAAACATCTTGTGTTTATCCTCCTGAGCTAGGTCTTCTTATTTAGCTAGGTCTTTTTTTCTAATCATTGGAATGTCTTTGTTTAAGAGAAGATGAAATACAAAGCAGAGGGTTGATTTAAGTGCTACTGTTTGGCTTTTAGGTGATCCTGAAGGAACCCTGTGAAGTACTTGCTTTCAAAGGACTCCGTAAGTCACTCTGCTATGAATGAGTTATGTAATGAAGGATTTCTTGCTGGTTGCTAACCTGAGTTGTGAATTTCTCGTCCTCTTTCCTCTCTCACAGGTACCGCTATTCCTAAAGTAATGCCTCCACCTTCACTGGGGATGGGACCAAAAGGACCACCCTTCGGTGAGTCATTTTTATTATCAAAGCATATGCCGTTTTTCCAATGAATCACTGGATGTGTATTTAAATGCAACATGTCCACCAGGTCCCAGGTACTCCGACTCAAGGTTTCCAGGGGAGTTTCCTCTTCAGGGCGGTCCTCTCTCTGACTATCCAGGGGGCGACTACGAGGAGCCTTGCTTCGGAAGCTACGATTACTCGACCAGGCAAGATTCCCTCGACTCGGATATGGATCGGAGACCTTTCCTACATGGTATAGGTCGTCACCCGCCTGGGCCCGGAGATGGTATAGGTCGTCACCCGGTTGGGCCCGGAGATGGTTTTGGATCAGGAAGTGAAAGAGATGGCTACAGACAGGGTGGACTACTGGAGGACAACCCAGGCAGAATGCATAATGATGATTACCGGAGTAACTTAATGGACAGATCAGTGGACAAGCCGCTGGAGAGGCCAAGCTTGATGGGAGCAGCTCCAGAAAGTAGCAACCTTTCAAATACTCTACTCACTTACCTGGTATGTCTCTCTTCCTGTCAATGTTCTTTTGTTACATCTCTCATTATTCTTCAAGCATACAGTAACACTTGAAAATGTATTTTTAGGATACTTTCCGGATAGAGAATGAGAATGATGCACAGCTGGTGTTGAAGGTCACACAAAAACTAACGGATGTGCTGATGGAGTACAGACTGAGGAGCGTATCGACAGTATGGAGCTCGTTTTACTCAACTCTGCCCTCATGTCTCGAACTAAAAACCAACATGTTAAAGATTTATTTATTTAGTTGATGCATCATATCATTGGTTGATTGAAACGAGTAAAAGTGTCTCCTCATACGTATTCGGTCTTCTTTTTCTCCAGCGTTCCACTCTGAGCAACTTTTCATTGACCCCTACAAGTTTCCCCTCGACGAGCCCCAGGCTGCTAGGCAGCAGCAGCGACAGATTCTCAAGTACGGTATTTGTGGACTTGAAGACAACAGAATGACGGTGAAGAATCTTCCCATGTTTTGACATTTACCGTGTTTCTTGGCTGTCGTCTCTCTGCAGGTTCGTCCAGATACTCTGATGGTCCAACCCGGTATTACAAATGACAGTCCCAAGGTGTGACGACTTGACCTTCCCATCCCTCTGTCCTATATGCACATCAGTCATGACCGTCAAGGACCGTTAACTTTGATTTTGTCTTTAGCTATAGTTTTTCAGTTGCTACCTAGTAGCCTTTTTAATTATTTTTTTTAAACTATTTGAGTATGGGAAGATTTGTAACTTCAGAAGTTTTACACACAATTACTTGTGCATGCTTTCAGCAGCTTTAACTCCACAAATGTATGGCCATTGTTCATTTCCCATTGCCCTGTTTTATTAAAAGTAATGGAGAAAATGTTGTTTTCCCATTTATTAAATTCAAATATGTCCTTAAAATGCATTCTTCCGTTCCTGTGCGACTGAGGGGGATGCCACAATATGTTCTGAACGTAGTCCCAGAAGTGTTCAAGACGCCTCTCCTGCTTAGTTTGATTGGACACATCACATGACTTAAAGCTTCCCAGACGCACGTGAAAGCATATCTGTATATTTCCTCCCGACGAGTTGAGGTCGAGTCTTCCCATCATCATGGAGTCCTGCAGCATAAAAGCCCCAGTAGTTTCAAAGTGGATCATGGTGCAAGTTAGACAGCACTGGACAATTAACAAATGAACCATAAAAAAACAATTTATTCTTAAATTTCTTGAACGTTCAGAAGCAATGTGCTCAGGGATTAAGCATGAATAAATTCTGAAGTGGACAATTCTGTAGGTGAACCAGAACGATGTGAAACTAACTAGAAGTATTTGACCACAATGTCTTCATTTCAGCATTAATCAACTTCCTCAAACTGTTTTTGTCAAGATGTCCTCCATCTGTTTCTCATTTATCAGCGTGAGGAGCACTTTTGTCCCCAGGAAGTCCAGACCGTGGAGTCTCTGAGCCAGTGTGGCAAGTTTTTGTGATTTGAACCGAACCACGGCCTCGCCAATCCCTCTGCCATCAAAGTCGTGCAGCAGAACGATATCATCCTCCCCCACTTTGTATTGATAAAAAAGTCTATTTATATGACTTTTCTGTACATTTGCAGGCATGTTTCTCACAAACAGGCACGTCTGAGCTGCTGGGTCCGGGTTCATGCCTGGTGCTTCTTCTGGTGTCTCAACTGGATTGGATTTCCTCGTTCTGTCCGGTTTCTTCTTTGCGTTGGCTTTCGTACCATGCTTACGGTTCCCATGGTGGGTTTTGGCCAGCATGTCCCACATCATGTTTTTAGTGATTGATGAGACCTGGATGGCATCGGAGCCCACGTGGCAGCCGTTGAGATTCATTGCATACTCGTAGTCCTCAGTGCAGTTAAAAATAAGAAAAGCCGTTTCTGTTCTGATGCCTTCCTCGTCGAGCAGATGTAGTACATTTGTGTGTGCAATGTTTGGACAGCCAAACAATTCCTTTATTTCCGTCTTGGTCATATTTTTGGGTATATTGCCGACCTTGACGACGTACTCCATGGTTGGAGATTTGTTTGTTGTCGAGTCACCATCAGGTCTCGGCTTTTTCGATGATTTAAATGGCATCTGGTGTGCAGATTGCCTCTTGAGTCGCAGTGCAGACATGTTTTTTTGGTTGTGGTTTGCAGTTCCCCCGTGAGGGATTTGCTTGAGTTTCACTCTCTCCCCAACATCAAAAGCAGCTTCACATTCTTGCAGCGCGCTGGTCCACAGCTTCTCGTTTGCGCCACGAACCTCCACGCAGATGGAGCCCAGTGACTTCTGGTTGAAGAGAAGTGCCTCGCATGCATCCTGCATGTTCGCAAACTTTACAAGGCAGCCACGTCTATGTCCCAAGCTAACGTTCACGATCACTTCCTGTACCATCAACCCTTCAAAAAAATGGCAGACAAGCTCTTTTGTGGTGGAGGACGGCAGACCGAAGAGCTGGACGTAGCCTGACCTCGGGTCCATCTTGGGTGTCCTCACCTCGTCAAACGCAACTGTGCCGTGAGCTTTGGAAAAATCAATTCCCTGTTCTGCCTCCTTGTTTTCACTTTGAATGGATGATTGGAGTCCTTGTAGGACAGTGCAAATCCCAAGAAGAAAGGCAGTGTTGGCATCGAGGGACTCTACATTTAAAGGCTGTGTATTTGCATCATCTGGATTAAGGAGTTGTGGCAGATTTGCAGTATTGGGATTAGGAGGACATGCACTCAAAGGTAGCACATTAGCATCTGGAGATGTCGGGGGTTTCTTCACAGTACGCTGCGTGGGGGAGGGTTTCTTCCTCTTTAAAAATGACTCTAGTTTGTGCTCGAGCTCTGCCATGCAGCTCATGTGCAGATACACCTTAGACCCTTTGAGGAAGTTCTCAGTGTACCGCATGGCACGCTGGGCGTCTCTTTCAGTGGTGAATGCAATAAAAGCCTCCCTGAGACTTCCCCCCACTATGTACACTCCACCGTCGGGGATGTGAAGGCCTTGGAAGAACGTGCGAATATCTTCAGTACCCGCCTTCACATCAAGGCCCTGCAAACGCAGGATTTTGGTCATTTTTTCCACAGCAGCAAGTGGTGTCTGGAAAATAAGACAACAGTGGTGAAAAACACACAAAAATCCGTATCATGTAAGCATGTGTGACGTAGTACCATAAGACAATAAAGAAAAACACGTGCAGCAAACGGGAGCGCTGAAAACGAACAATTCAAAAGAAATTAGAAAGTTTTCTGTCTGTGAAAAGCTCTCAAATACTCACCACAGCTGGTCACAATGAATGATAGTTAGTATGTTGGTATTTTTACCGCTGCTGTTGTCTCGTCTAAGTTATCCGTGACTACATGCTGCCTCCCCGCTCACTTCTTCGCCCACACTGTGCGCAATAAACGCTACTTCCACCCTCCCCCCGTTTCTCTTCACCCGTTCCGGCCCTCACCCAGCCCGTCACTGTGTGTGTTGAGGCGCATCACCGCCACCTACTGGACTGGAGTGTGGTCTGCCGCTTATGGCAAGCCGTTTTAACATTTAATCGAACCACACTGCTATCTGTAATTATATTTTAGATATCCATAATAGCATTTCTCCTAGTCAAAATGTAATTTTGGTAATTAATGGTAATTAAAGATATCCACAATACATTCTTACTAGTAAAAATGATATTTTAAGATATCTACAACTTTGATTGTACTAGTCAAAACTAAATTTAAAATATCTAAAAATCCTTAAAAAGTATAAGTGGCCGTTTTATCATTTAATAGCTAGACTGGATATGTATTGCAGATATCTGTAATTCAATTCTTCCTAGTCAAAAAGAACATTTCAGATATCCACAATGACATTCTTCCTAGGCCAAATGACGTCACTTTTGCCATTCATGTGTATTGGGCTTTCAATTTCAGATATCCACAATTACATTCTGGATATCTGGAATGAACATTCTGGATATCTGCAATTGAATTCTTACTAGGAAAAACTCCCATTTCAGATATCTTCAATCCAATTGTTACTAGTCATAATTTTCATTTCAGATATCCAAAATGAAAAACTATTCTGTCTACCTGTCAACAGATATCAACAATACATTTGTGGATATCTGCAATTGTATTGTTCCTAGTCATAATTCTAATTGTAGATATCTGAAATTACATTTCTACTAGTCATAATACGAATTGTGGATATCCATAACGACATTTCTACTAGTCACAATGTATTTTTGGATATTCAAAATGAAATCTTGTCCAACAGTTGGAGACCAAACTTTTATTTTTCATGTCAAAACCGGCATTGTTTGATCATTACAAAGAATGAATTGTTAAAATGCATCCCAAAAAGGTCTAAGTTAATCAAAGAGTTAAAAGTAAAAAGTTAAACTCCATAGTTTCAATGTACAAAAGTACAAATATTCCAAGTTGAACCTTTGATACAAGAAGGCATTATATGGGCAAATCTCATTCATAATTTTAAAATGAACTTATTTAGCTTCAGGTGTTATTGCAAAAGAGTTTGTTCTTGTCTTAACTTACTGGTATATTCTTGAATCGAGTGTTTCCTCTTCGAGGGTGAGCAGCCGTCAAATAATTAACAGGAAATCAATGAAATAGTAACATCCTGTTACATGACACGTTCAGAGTATTTATATTTTGTTATATCTTTGGAAATGTGTCTGTATCTGGCACTGAATTCTAGCCTGCTTGGTGGAGAGCAACTGCGGCGTCTGGCATATAAAATACAGCTGCAAGATTGTTGTTTCCGGCCAGAAGTCACTAATGACTCATCCATCCTGTGGAAAATCAAGTTTACTCTGAAGAAAATAAGCAGTAGTTTCATTAAGCTTACAGATGTTTCTATTTCAGATATCTTTTCACGTTTGAATGTGAATATACTTTTGCAGCTTTTGCCTTAACCTTCCTCCCCTAAAAATTAGAATTAGGAAATTAATTTTGTCTCAAGTTTTTTTTTTTTAATTCCTGGCAGAACACATGTGTTTCCATTGTGTGTTAAGAGGCCTGACAGTTTAACACCACATGCAGTTTGAACTGCCCTTTAAAATTATGTATGAGGCTTCTGCTAGTTACAGTGATAGAGGCCCTTTCTAGATACATGTGATTATTTCTAAACGAATTAAAACGCACAAAGATCGTGAAACTAATATTTTTATTGCTTTGACGTTGCATATTAAAAATAAAATGCCAACATTGAACCAGCAATGGTTTTTTTTATCTATTTTTTTTTACGCAGACATTATTTGGGCTGGAACGTCATGACGCAGGGTGAATAAGATTGTGCCAGAGAGAATTTAGTTTAGGTTTTTTTCTGCCAATCTACTGATCAACACTCCAATCCAGTAGATGGCGGCAATGCGCCTTCAGATGATTTGCCAAACGCCATTAAACCCACAGAAGAAGAAGACGAACAGGATTGTGGGTAAAACGGAAGCCCGTTGTTTACCATGGCGACGGTGACGCCAACGTCTGCTGTTAACGGATACAAAGTGCCTCTAACATTGATTCTGTTCATATACATTGATTTACTGAATTGCCAGCAGTTTGTCATCCCGTTTAAGGCTCCTTCAGATTGTAGTGCGGAAGAATATTTCGATATCTCGAGTCTTTCGTGTGTGAGGTGCGGTTCAAATCAGCGACGCAGCACAACAGGTTGGTTTCCATCATCCCACCACAGCACAAGAACTCATTCACACACGACACTATAACATAAACGGTTTGTCTTACATTAAAACAACTTAAACTGCGAGGTGGTCAGCCAGGCACAAACAAGGAAACCGCAATGAGCTGGGTAGCAGTTAGCTAGGTGCAGATGGCCAGTACGCGTCAGCTCGAAATGTACACGACTGCTAAGGGATAAATGGAAAACACACTGCACAGTCTTTTTGTTTGGATAAATAAGGAGTAAAGTCCTTTAACATACCTAGTTTTAGCCTGCTAGAGCTTAACATGTGTAAAATATTGAGAAAAAAGTAGGAATTTTTAAATGAAAGAAATCAATTCAAAGGCAGAGAGACTCCCTCAATAAGGTTATATAAAAGTAGCTAGAAGACCCATATTGTATAATGGGAACACTGTGCAACATTCTCTGTTATCAATAACACTGGTTTCTCTCTTTTTTGCAGGACTGAGGTGTGTTTGCACAACTGGGTACCAAACTCTCACCACTAACAAGGCATCTGTCACTTGTCAGCAATGTCCCTCTGACAAACCCGTAAGTCCAATTCACCAGGAATGTTTTAACTGCTCATCACTCACATCATACTCTCCTGATATCAGACAGACTTGTCAACTGGTTACACTTTTTACATCTAGTACGATGGGCTGATTCAAAGTTCTGGACGCAGGCAAAGATTATGCTTTCTTGTCATTACAGGCGGTTATTACAGATGGGTTCGGGTGTATTCGCTGCCCAGGCAGTCTCAACGATGAGGGGAAGTGCCAGTGCCCACCAGGCACCATCCTGGGTGAGTCACCAATGACAGGATTATCATTGAAAGCTATTGTAGGCAACTAGACCTGGATGACTGAGAACCTTCACAGACACAATGACGGGATTCAGTTGCAAGAATGCTAATAATAACCAATGATTAATGTTGGATGCACTTGCTGCAAAGTGAACACAATGAAGCAATAGCATAGATTATTATGTATTTAATTTATAATGGCTAAATATGGTCTGTTTTTTTAAGTGGAGAGAGATGTCAATGGAAACCTTTTGGATGAAGCCAGTTGTGAGATGTGTAATGGAAGCTCCCCTGGTTTGTCTGTACCAAACAGCAGTGGAAACAGGTACGTAACGGAAACGTGGATGTATCCAGCTCTATCAAAGAGATTTACACATGAGTAGTTAAGGCATCTGAAGGTATAGCTTTTTCAAAATTATATAATATTGGGCAAAAAACTGACACAGTTGCGTTGTTCCTGCTATCTTTTTGGAATATAATTTCCAACATTTTATACTCTGAACATGAGATGAAATCATCAGGATGTAATGGATAGAGCTCATTAATATATATACAATGCAAATCAATTACAGTACTGTCCTGTGAAATGTAACTTATTTTCATATTAAAGTAAGTTCAGTAGCAAAACAGCATGTCAGCAGTCTAATTTGAGAATGCGGCCCAAACATGCTTGTGGGGTTTAAAAGGCAATTACCGGACAGGAAGGCTCTAACATTTGATGCTATCAAGTTTCATTATGTAACTCAAAACTTGAAGGGAGTATAATGGATTTAAAAACTTTAAATATATGTGATATATCTGTCATCCACTAATGATACTGTAAATATTAAAACAAACAAAAAAAACCAACAGTTTAGAACAGACAGATAAGGACCCTTGCACAATAAACCCACAGTCAAATGAGGATGTGCAGTCAGTGCAGAATCCTTTAATAAGTTATGGATTGTAGGTCTCCTCTGTCTTCGTCCCTCTTTCCCTCTCATAATCGGTTGTCCGTGACCCTCATCATTGCAATGATTTTATTCTATCCATGACATATTTTCCCATTTGCTTGTTCTGACATATGGCTTATAAGTGTTGGAATTGTCTCCAAAATTGTCCTTCAGGTGTGAGAGATGTCAGACTTCCTTCATCAACACCTCCTGTGCGTGTAACCCTCCTAATGTCCTGGTGAGTTCTGCTGACCCCCGACCCTCATACCCTCCTCTAGACACACAATACACACGCCAGTACATGTATCATTGATGCTGGGTATGTGATTTTTGCAGGCAGGAGGATTATGTTTCCCTCCCGGCAGCCTCTCCACCAATGTAAATCCCGGTGTCAACTTTGCTCAGTTGGTGAGTCTCCTTTTCCTCTCTTGCTTGTGCACTTCATTTATTTTTGATGTATTCTGATCGGTGTTTTCTGCTCTGTTCCTGTTGCAGAAGTTCAGCATCCAGTCCGCCTGGTTCGTCCAACATCTGTACTCCTCGACGGCAGCCTGCCTTGTAATTTTTATGCCTCAGTTTGTCGTCCTTGAATAATAATCTTATTCTCGATCTAACATCATAGGAAGCCAGTTCAGTGCTTATTGTGATACAAGAGGATATTTGTGATGTTAGGATGTTGTTCTGTAGTATTGTTGTTAAAGCTGTGCATAATTACGTTGTGTGGTTGCAGGTCTTCTCCAATCTGACAGCGTGTCAGGCTCTCGGGAACATGTGTGTGATGAACATGCACTCCTTCAGCGGCGTCTCCACCGATGCCTGCGGCCTCTTTAACACCATCTTCAGATCTCGAGCTGCTTTGAGCTCAACTCAAGACATTTCCTACTGGTAATCAACACTATCATGGCATACATGTATCAGTCTATGTTATTACCCTATTCTGTCAATGAGTTGCACCCCAGAGTGGACAGTAAGCTCTTTGGTTACTCCGTCTCCAGGAGAGTTAATCTGCCGTGGCTTTACTATGGGGATGAACCAGGACTTGCCAGTCGAGTCCTTCAGACCGATCCTGTTCCCATCAGATTCAGTTTCAGAGGAAGAAACAAGGTACATAACAATAATAATAATAATAATAATAACCTCCACTATGTATAATACAATCATTGTTTCATGATTGTACAAATTGAGCGATGATAGCAGAAATGTTTTAATACGACACATGCCGTTTGACTGACAGAACACTGACATCAAGCTGCTTGCTGCTGTCTATAATGTCAGAGGAGAGTTCCTCAGATGGGAAGAAGGAGGAGGTCATCTCCAGGTAAGATGTCAAAGGAGACGATCAAATTAGATACTGAGTCTGAATATACCAAAGCATTGAACCTTGTTGTAAAATGTGTATAGAACTACTGTGCCTTTGGTAGGTCCACATCCCAGTCGCTGTTACCAAACATTCCCACCATTCTTTCACATGTCAACAACACAAAGTTACCATAAAAGTTCATGTGGTTCATTCAAGTACAAACAAAATAAAAGACCAGTAAATACACCATTCCAACACTTTTCTTCTCTCCTGCTCTTTTAGCTTTGTCCAGAAACTACCACCAAACAGGCAGCGGCCTTCAGCTTTGGAACCGCTTACCAACAAAGTGTGAGTGATTCTTCTGTCATTTGGCTCAGACAAACTCTTGTAATCCTCAGTTGAATTATAAGACGCGTGTGTGTGTGTGTGTGTGTGTCTGTGTGTGTGTGTAGTGTGATCTCTCAGTAGAAGAGCTGTTGGGTACTCATCCCGAGCCATTGTTCTATGACATGTTCATGGATCTTGGTGGAGGAGAAAACAGAAAACTTCTCCCCCTGCCTACACTGGTCTATAACCAGCAATACAATGGACGGTTCATCAACCAAGGTGGGATTCCATTTTTTTATTTGTGGTGTGTGTGTGTGTGTGTGTGTGTGTGTGTGTGTGTGTGTGTGTGTGTGTGTGTGTGTGTGTGTGTGTGTGTGTGTGTGTGTGTGTGTGTGTGTGTGTGTGTGTGTGTGTGTGTGTGTGTGTGTGTGTGTGTGTGTGTGTGTGTGTGTGTAAGCATTTTCTTTAATACACATTTGCCTTTGTACAGAGGGCATGAAGAACTGGTACCTGTCTCGACGCATGTTTGTTGTCGACACTCTGAGTGGAAGAGAGAAGAGCACCAGTTCCCAGCCCAAAGTCATCCGGGTAGCCAGGAGTGTCAAAATCAGGTGAGCTCACGATGTGCACTCCAGCATGATTAAAAACACCTCTTGTTTGTCCGCGGTGGTGTTTTTGATCAAACGTGTGTGTGTTCGGTAGGTTCCAACTGGTTCCACGAACCCAGGAAGGACGGGTATTTCCTCCGCTGATGACTGTGACCTACAGAGATGTTCCCATCACAGACATCAAAACACAAACTGTGACTGTGAGTAAGCACACACACACACACACACACACACACACGCATCTTCCTTCTCAATTAAATTGCAGTAAGACTGTTTTCCTTAGTCGGCTTTCTTTTACTGAGAAAATGACTAAATTGGTTGCTGTCTTCATTCATTTCAAAAACAAGCTTTTGGTCAGTTAATGCATTGAATTCTTTTATCTGTTTCTAGACAACGTTTGCTGTGGAGTATGAGATGGATCAGAATGAGGCTCGCATGAAGACGGATGTGAGTAGGAGTGTGACTCAAACCTTCATTGTTAATATGACAGATTAAGTGGATGGTCATGTGTAATGTTGTTAATGGGAAAGCATCACCCGGGGCTCTGATATGTGTTTGTGTGCAGACTGCTCTAGGTGTGATGGGTGGCGTGGCCGTCCTCTACTCTCTGCTGAAGACAGTCAGCTGGAAGAGGAGGATCGCCTCTCCGCTCATCGATGTGGAGGTACTGCATCTTTAAGATGTCATAATGTAAACCACGTCATACGAGGGCGTAATGTTTTGGGAGTAATGTTACTCTCTCTCTCCTTCTGCCTCAGACTATGCTGAAGTTCTTGTTGTTTTATGCCGGTGATCTGGCCAATGTTTTCTTCGCCGTCACTGTGGGAACTGGACTTTACTGGCTCATCTTTTACAAGGTAAGTTTAATTCCTTTTGGGGCTTTCATTTCTAGAATTGATGATTTTCTTTCCTTTGAGACCTTTTTTAGTTGAAACTGTATTTCTTTTCCAAACACACTTTTCTTGTCTTGGACTTCTGTGTTTTCCTCTTTGCTTTCTTTAGACGTTAAAGGCAAGTCATTTTCCTCCTTTCTCTGATTTCCCTGAACATTTTTTATCCGTGCATAGATTTAGGTGTGATTGTTGTTATTCTCTGCTTCCTGCGGTTCATTTCTGTATGTGTCTGTTTAGGCTCAACAGTTTGTGTCAGTGCTTTTACCACTGCCTGCTCAGGAGGAGCAGTTTGTGACGTACATCGGCTGTGCCTTCGCTCTCAAGGTTTGACACCTACAGCAGTATTTGTTTTTAAACTTGGTTGGGAGCTTCTATTAGCAATATTTTAATTATTATTTTGTGTATTTGTATTCAGGCTGTCCAGTTTCTGCACAAGCTGATCCTTCAGGTGTCAATTGATGTGTTCTTTATTGACTGGGAGAGACCACGAAGCAAAACCAGCAGAACCGTTCAAGGTACAAATCTAGTTATCCCAAGCTTATATTTTGCAGTCTTCATTATCTAGGTTTTTAATTCCATTCTCCATATACTCTGCTGTTGCAGCTGCTGCTGAGCCTAAACGTGACCCCTCTCCGGTCAGCATCTGGAGAACTTACTTTGTGGCCAATGAATGGAACGAGATCCAGACCATCCGCAAGATCAACCCAACGTTCCAGATCATCGCTGTGCTCTTCTTTCTTGAAGTACATCTTGCACCAACACCTGCTCACTGTTTTTTTTTGCAGAAGTTTATGTTATGTCCCTTTTCCTCATTGCTGAAATGTCTCCTTGTGTTGTTCAGGTGCTGGGTTTCTCTAACCTGGCCTTGAGGGACCCCTGGCCAACCTTGCAGCGCTCCTCAGAGGCATACACCCCCCCATACAGCCTGATGCTACGCTACGGTCTGGCAGCCACGCTATGGCTCTGCATCGGACTTCTGCAGGTAAAACTGCCCCCACTTATCTCACCTTCCCTCGCTCCCCCTTCATTTAACCTCTTATTAAGAAATTAGAAAAATACTGTGGAGAGCTCCTGTAAAAGCCAACCACTTGTCCCTACAGGTGATTTTCTTCACTGTGTTTTATGAGCACTTTGTGGAGGACAAAATCCGTCAGTTTGTAGACCTCTGCTCTATCAGTAATGTAAGTAACAAGCTGTATATCTGCCAACATTTTAAACACATTTTCTGTCTGGAATATTTTACAGAAGTGTACTTTGTCCATGTTTCGTTATAGATTTCTGTGCTGCTGTTATCTCATCGTTGTTTTGGCTACTACATCCACGGGCGTTCAGTTCATGGGCACGCAGATACAAACATGGAGGAAATGAACAACAATCTGAACAGAGAAGCTGTACGTACACCGACAGACCAAATGTTAGTAGTTGTAGCCATGTGTTTATGACATTGTTGGTTTCACATTATAGCTCTATTCTTTTTGTTTTTAGGAGTCCCTGTGTGGCCAAAGAGGTCTACTTCCCAACACAGAGGTCCAGACCTTTCAGGTGTCTCTCACCAACTGCCTGCGGTTACAGTACGACAGGATACGGGAGCAGATCGGCAGGGTGTGTGCTTTCTCTGTTGTGTTGGTAGCTATAATGTGTCAAATCAAGAGAAAAGTGTTTCCCCGTTTCCAACTTTAATGGTTGCTTGCCTCGTGTGCTACAGAGGCAGGGGCCATCACGGCTGATGGACACATCCTCACTCAACCAGTTTGAGCAGAGGGCCAGAGGCTACCAGACCATGAACCACTTCCTGGGATCTATTGTAGACCATGTATGTATAACTCACACAAGTACATTGAACGCAGCAGAGTTTGATTGTGTATTTATGTATTGTTAGATTGTTAAGTTTATGAGTTGTATTAATGTCCCTGAAATATATTTTGTACAGACGAGCTTGTTCTGTCTCTGACGTTGCTCTATTTACCTCAGGCACACCCTGACATGGATTATATAGTGAAGGACAAGCTGATGTTTGAGAGGGTCGTAGGGATGGAGTTCCTTGAACCGAGTGAAAAAAGCATCTTTTACAATGGTAACGACCTTTGGCCCAGACAGACTGTACATTTGTTTGTTTACCAGTGTATGCATGTAATGTGTGTATAACGTCTCTTTGCGTTGTCTGAGTGCAGATGAGGCCCACTCCTTCAGTGATGTGCTGTTCTATGGGAACGAGGCCACGCTGCTGATCTTTGACACTTTGTTCTTCTGTGTTGTCGACCTCGGATCTCAGAGTTTTGTCCTTGCGGCTGTGCTTACATGCCTACAGCAAATGGTCTGTATTTGACGTGTATACATTATGTTGACTTCCCTGTGCTAAAACAAACATTTATCTAACACCGTCTCATTCATTACAGATATTTCGCTTCATCCGAAACACTATTGGAAGGAAGAACCTTGTCAGCAAGACTCTGGTGGATGAGAGATTTCTGATTTAAAGTTCCCTGCTAAGTAGCCTAATCAGTAGCTGCAGTGTTGTTGAGTGGCATTCTACCAAAGATGCTAACAACTTGTGTAGCTCTCTTTTTTGTCCTTCTTTACATATACAGTATTTTTGCTACTGTTTCATGCTGTAAATATTTTTTTTGTAAAGCTGTTAAGGTTTTTATTGATTAAACTGATTTGATATGAAGACTTGTTTGATTGTTTTGTAAATAAAACATAATTGCGTCTACATGTTCATGATGATTTGGAATTCAGATGATTAAACAAAGAAAACTCTTTTTGTAAAGAATGTTAGAAGTGATATAAACATTGATATAAACCCATTTAACTAGAGGTTGATTTAAAAAGCCTAAACCCTTTTCTTCGGTGCGTGATTCTAGCGGTGACGTGATGTCATGACGCGTATCAGAGCTCAGCCAATCAGCGTCCCCGTTGCAGTGCGGCGCTGTAGAATGACACCAGAGTGAAGGGGTAGCTGTAAAGTCATGAACTTCAGTAACTTCTTCACCTCCATCGGTTAAGGTGAGTCTAAATTCTGCTTTACAGTCTCTCTGTTCGACAGTTGCGTCTCGAGGGCTTTCAGCCGGTCCCGTTTGTAGTCTTTAAGCGAGCAGACGTGATCCAGTTTGACGCTGCTCGGTGGGTGTAACCCAGACGCCGCTAGCTACCATTAGCATACATTTGGCTGCTCCCCCCGGTTTGACAGACGCTCGTCGAGAGCTGTCGTTAACGTCTCTTAATGCCAGTAATGTGACACGGCTTGGGAGCCCAACTCAGCCCTGAAGCCGTTTCTCCGAGTCGCAGGTTCAGCTCACCGCTCCGAGGCTAGCGTCGGGTTTTGTTGCTTGCTTTGCTACTAGCTAGGGGAGGCTAGTGATGTCAACTTTCTTGCAGAGAGTTGGGAGCTGGGACGGGCCCTCTGCGGTCAGCCCGACTCACACACTGTAGAGTCGGGTTCTGCATAGCTCACTCCAACGGGGTCACTAAAAAAAGAGTATGCCGAGCTGTCACCACCTTGTGCTGCTGCATTTCCCTCCAGAACCGGGCTGACACAAGGAGCCCCGCAGAGTTGCAGAGTAGAAATGAGAGATTATACGGAGATAACGTTACGCAGTCTGGACTCAGTTCAGTAGGTCATGACGACCAGACAGAACATTTCTCCAGATTCAAATGTCAGGGCTGAGATTCTTGCCGACGCTATTTATAGCCCTGCTGATCTATAGTTGGAGATGAGAGCAGATTTCAGGACATGATCCTGGTGGTGCTTCCGCATAGTCCTTACTAAAATACTCATTTTAGGGGATTTAAACAACAAGTGAGCTCTGCGGAAACTTCAGTATCATAAGTCAGCTGCCGTTACTGTATTACTGTATTTTTGCACAGTGCTCTATAATATGTTTATGAGGCTATGGCATGTCAACACCTAATAAAGTAGTAATATTATAGCAGAAATATAACCTTAGCATGAAAACATCCCCTTCAGTTCCTCAACCTTCCCAGCTGGTGTCTGAAAGTTCTCTTCAAGACTGACCTGCTGAATGTTAGTTCTCCAGTAATTAACAGGTAGTTAATAAACAACCTTTTGAAACCATCGATCTGATTAATGTACATTGCTTATGGGCATGGTATGTGTCCAATGGTTAACAGACATCAGGTTTCAAAAGGGCAAATAACAAAGATCAGACTGTAAAAAAGAGGATTGGTGGTGTTATTTAGACACCAGATCCTATCCTGTATTTTATTTTTTGGAGATACAAATGTAAGACCCTCCTACGGTCGACCTGTCTCAACTTCTGGACCTCACCACATAATCTCTTCCTGTCTTTCTTTTTCAATGTTTGCTCACTGGTGCATCTTCAGCCATGCATGTGACATCCCAGCTGTTCAGGGGTTTGCCCCGTGCCAATGTCTTGGCCTCCAGTCTGTTACCATGCCAACACCACCAGACCCAGACAGGGCCCGTCACTCACCGACCTGCCTCAAGACGTTCCTCTCAGATATGGCAGGGCGACCAGCACTCGAGAAGTTACCGGACGACCTCGGCGCTCCGCAGCTACCTCCTCTCACCCCCGCAGGTCAACTCCATCCTGAAAGCCAACGAGTATAGCTTCAAGGTTTGTGGGCTCATTCAAACGGAAAACGCCTCCATCTCTACATTTTACATTTTCATCTTACCCTTTTTACTTGTTGTTGTTCAAGGTGCCAGAGTTTGATGGGAAGAATGTGTCATCAGTGATGGGTTTTGAGAGTAATCAGCTGCCGGCCAACGCTCCTATAGAAGACCGTCGAAGTGCAGCCACGTGCCTGCAGACCCGAGGAATGCTGCTGGGTGTCTTTGATGGTCATGCTGGCTGCGCCTGTGCACAGGTAAGGCTGGGTCTGTTTTCATATGCTACTTGATATTCTAGTGTTAAAAGTACTGCTCTTTAGAGGAGCTATTCATTGATTGAACTTAACATTTCATTATAGTATCTGTCTAGTGATGAGTAAATCTCATATGAACTCTCTAATCACAATTTCAGTAATTGGAACATGTTAGAATAAGCTTATGTAAATCAATTTATAAAAGATAACTTTATCTGTCACTTCTATGTACCCTGTTGCACTGACCTAATTGTTTTCAACTGTCCACCTCTCTGCCAGGCACTCAGTGAGAGGTTGTTTTACTACATAGCAGTGTCTCTGCTGCCCCACAACACACTGTGTGAGCTGGAGGCAGCGGTTGAGGCCGGCAGGGCGCTCAGTCCCATCCTGCAGTGGCACAAACACCCCAACGACTACTTCAGCAAAGAGGCCCAGACGCTCTACTTCAACAGCCTCCGAACCTACTGGCAGGAGTTAATAGATCTCACCAGGTGAGGACAGGACGACGCAGCAGAGGATGCACAGAACATCTAACGTTGGCACTGTGGCAAAGACACAGGCATTAACTTCAGTCAGCCCACTATGTACTCACAGCTGGCGGTGCAGTCACCTGAGAAACACTGCTGGTGAAATTCTTGAGCTGTACAATCCTTTAAAACTGGTTTTCCTGGTTCCTTATTTTATCTTCATCTGTACCTCACCCACACCAACACTGGTCTGGTCTGGTGCCAATAGTGCTATCGTTGGTGTCGGCTTTACATGTGTCTCTCTCCCTCTCTCTCTCTCTCTCTCTCTGTCTCTCTGTCTCTCTGTCTCTCTCTCTGTCTCTGTTTTCAGCCCAGGTGAAGTTCCAGATACCCGCGAGGCGTTGCTGAATGCCTTCAAGAGGCTGGACAATGACATTTCTCTGGAGGCCCAGGTAGGAACTGTGTCATGTTTATAGGAAACTCCGATGACAAACCTTTTTACATGGTACAGATTTAGGGATTCATTCTGAGTTTAGTGTTTATTGTGAAATAGAGGCTGCTGCGCACAAGTGGTCAAAATCACAGTCTCTTCTACTCAATTCGTCAAATCTTATTATTAAGATGCATTCAATTTTGTTATTGCCTTTTCGTTGAATAACAGCATTTTTAGCCCAAGGCAGTGCACCGTCACATGATGAGTCAGCATTCATGGCATGTGGTTTGTCTACATTTGCCGTACGCCTACATTGTTAAACCACTAGGTGATCAGGCAGAAATTCAAGATAAGATTTTAAACATGTGCTCTCATCGTCAGTGACTCCCACTCATCGAGCCAATCAGTCAAGTCCAAGCATTCATTCATTCATCTTGACTGATGTCTCACACATAAACATACATATTGAATAACACCTTGGCCCCGTGGCAGCAGTACAAAAAATGTGAGGATCCAAATTTAAACTTTTATGATTGAAGAGCTCCAGTGTCACCTCCTCTCCATGTCATTTCAACCATGAACCGTATCCTGTCTGCAGACTCAGTGTTTTTCTGCTATGCAGGTCGGAGACCCGAATGCTTTCCTGCACTACTGGGTGCTGAGAGTGGCCTTCTCTGGAGCAACGGCCTGCGTGGCTCACATCGATGGATCAGACCTGTAAGGAGGATAAATACATGGACACGCGTTCCCGTCAAAGTGTTACAGAACTACTATTTAACCTTCTAAACCTCGCTTCTTCTTCCTGCTGTTCCTAAAGGTATATAGCTAATTCAGGAGATGCTCGGGCAGTGTTGGGGGTGCAGGAGGAGGATGGTTCATTCAGCGCTCTCACACTTTCTAATGACCACAGCGCCCAGAATGAGGATGAGATGGCTCGGATACGGAGTGAACACCCTCCGTCAGAGAGGAAGACGGTGATACGACAGGTAATTCATCTACCAATCTGCTCAATGCGGCTGTTGTTGCAGCATTCGTTAATCCCCTTGTTTCTGTCGTCTTCTTCATCAGGACCGGTTGCTTGGCCTCCTCATGCCGTTCCGTGCGTTCGGGGATGTGAAGTTCAAGTGGAGTATCGAGCTGCAGAAATGTGTGTTGGAGTCTGGACCTGATCAGCTCCATGAAAACGAGCACACCAAGTTCATCCCTCCAAACTACCACACGCCCCCCTACCTGACCGCCGAGCCTGAGATCACGTACCACAAACTACGGCCGCAGGATCGCTTCGTGGTGAGAGAAAACATATCCATTCATAACATCATGTCCAAAAGGAGATTTCTAATCTGATCATCACCATTTAGTTTCAACCTTTTCCCACAAAAAAAAGAGAATGGTCTGTGTGCTTTTAAAACGAAAATTATAAAAAGACAGAATGTTTTTTTGTTTTTTCTTTATCCAGCTTCTGAGCTCTGATTTTTTTACTTCTCTGTTTGGTTTGAAATGAGAACTCTATAACGTTTGCACACAGGCTGTTTGGGAAGAAATCATTTCTCAAAATCTGTCTCCAGTAGCAGTATTTCTCAAATTTCAGCATGACAACTTATGGAAAGTAATTGTACTTATCTGTCTGTCCCTGCAGGTGATTGGCTCCGATGGCCTCTGGGAGACCCTCCACAGACAGGAAGTGGTTCGTATCGTCGGGGAGTATTTAACAGGCGTGCACCAGCGCCAACCCCTTAAAGTTGGAGGCTACAGGGTCACCCTGGGACAGATGCAGGGGCTGCTTGAAGAGAGAAAGGCTCGCGTGTCTTCGGCTTTTGAGGATCAGAACTCGGCGACCCACCTGATGCGCCACGCGGTGGGAAACAACGAATTTGGCACGGTTGACCACGAGAGGCTGTCGAAAATGCTGTCGCTGCCCGAGGAGCTGGCTCGCATGTACCGCGATGACATCACCATTATCAACGCTCAGTTCAACCCCCATGTGATTGGAGCACAGAGACAGGAAAAGAAGTCCTGAGCTGGTTTTTACCGAGGAGTACACACACTTCTGTATCTATGTACATCTACACATGAACACACTCTGTGGACAAACAGGTCACATTACGAAGAATTGTTTTAACTCTATTTATGGGAGGAGTTTGGATGCAGTGCTAGAGAAGATTCGGTTCCTCATCAAGTTATACATCAAGTCTCTAATATAATGCACTTTTTATGCTGCTGATCCTCTGAAAACCTTTTCATTCACTTTACTCCGCGTCGGCGATGCATATTTTTGTGCCAAAAGATTCAACCTCCTCCTCGGCTGAAAGACTCCGGGTTGTTACTACAGAGATTCCAAAGAGGGTGCCGGTCGGGACATTACAATAAAGAGGCTACGGTTGATGCTTCTCCGGGGTGGACGCTAACTGAGCCCTGCCATTATAACACCAACACACTCACAGTCTTCCTAGGCTGCTCCTGCATCTGTTACAGCAGCGGACTGTTGCATCTGTTTCTTTTTTTATCTGTTGTGCATGTCATCGTGTGAGATATTCTTAGTTCTGTCCAAACGTACACATGTTGTTCTGCATTTACTCTTCAGTCTGTGAGTATTTGTATCATGGCGTTTACTCCATTTCAGGAGCGGATTTCAGGTGACTTTGAACTTTGAAGTGTTTACATCCATAGTGGGTGAACAATGAAGGACTAAAATTCAAGTTGACAGTTAAACTGGTAGTGTAGTGGTTACCATCCTGTGTGGCAAACCATAATGAGTCCCAAGATGATTATAGGGAAGACAGAGAAAGTATTGTGTTAGACAAAATGTATATCTTTAAATAAATACTGGATACGTCTATAATCCCTCAAATGAAACAATTTGAATATTTAAATTGACATTTTACATTTTAAAGGGGCCAAAAGACAAAAAGTCTGAGCTAACGATTGTTTTAATTTTAAATTTACTTTCCTGGAGCACAAAATTGTTGCAATATTCACAGACTGCAGTCTGACAGGCAGACTCAGCAGTGAAACACTAATGATGAGGTCGTAGCGGTGCCTACAAGTGTATATAAGCCCAAATTGAGCAGACTGTAAATTTGAAACAAATATTGAATATTAAACATTTATACAGCTTTTGCAGTATGTTACACATTATCTACAGTTGTATGTATAAATTGTAACTTATGTGGGTTAAGTTTTGTATATGGAATGGTTTAATAAAACAGTGACTACATGCCACTTGCTCCTGTTATTGTGTGTTTTGGTTGAACACACTGACACCCTGCTAACCTTCAACCACCTGGAAGGTCAGCCTGTCTCAGATTGCAAGTGCGACCTCGGCGTGTCATCACAAATATGAGATACTTGAGAATTTAGTTTTCTCCTCCTCCAAATGTATACTGCACTTTGTTACAGAAGGAATGTGCTGTTTTAACCCCGCAGCTTTATTTAAAGACCCGCTGGCTATTTAGACAAGGAGGAACTGGAATAACAACACACACAGAGGGAGACCGCTGCATTCTCTCCCAGGTAGCCATAACTTTCTTTACATTGCAAATAGTTGTTGTCTACTATGCTAATGCTCTGAAGCTCGTACACTCAACCTTTAATAATTACTTTTCAGATTTCTATTTGAATGTGAGCGTGAATGGTTGTTTGTCTCTATATGTTGGCCCTGTGATAGACTGGCGTCCTGTCCAGGGTGTAGCCTGCCTTCGCCCAATGACAGCTGGGATCGGCTCCAGCCCCCCCACGACCCTGAATACAGGATAAGCGGTAGACAATGGATGGATGGATTTCTATTTGTATTTGTATGATTTTTAGTTTTGTTTATTTAATATGGAGAACATATCAAAAGCTTTTAAAACATGCAAAATGAAAAAAAAAGAAGACCCGATGTTTAATTAATTGTTAATTGGTCTTTTTTGTTGCAAAGAAATGCCAAATTACAGTACAGTAAATCATTGACTCTGGAAAAGCATGACAGGCATCTCTGACTTTTACAAAGCTAACAAGTCAGGTATCAAGGAAACAATCGGCAGGTTGATCCATAATGAAAGAGTCCTGACTAAAATATTTTGAAACCAGCGCCACCTCAACTACACCTATATAACAACGAACTAATGACATAATGCATAAGGGCCGCTTTTGATTTAGCTGATTTATACATTTTCCTGGTAATGCTTGTACTTTTACCCTGTCACCATTCTCAATGCAGGACTTTTATCCCACTGTGGTACTGCTAGCTTCACTGGAGGGATCTGAGATCTTCCTCCACCACTGATAGTCACACTACAAGCAACATCACAGTCGTCTGACCCGAGACAGTCACCTGCCACTAGATGCTGCTGCAGTATCAGACATGTCAACGTGTCTAAAAGAGGAGGTTCAACTACATGTATCTGGGGAAAAAACAATCTAGTGGAGTCTTTGTGTACTACTGTAGCTTTATTCTATAACATATACCTGAATACATCAATGAATGATATTTGACAAATGCTACACATAATTAAACACAAAAACATCCTCATCTACTTATATTATAAGTCATGTAAATGATGTAATCTTAAAAGCAAATAAATAGTTTTTTTGTGTGATGGTGGTACACATTTAATTATTTATCTAGGTGTGATAGTTCCTTTAGGAACTCCATAACAATGCATTTTATTTATGTTATATAACTGTGATTTTTGGAATTAGGGTCCTTCTTCAAAGACGACAAAGAGTGGATCATCAAACCCTGATGTCAGACCGTTCATGACATCCTGCCTTTGCTTGCAAATAATACTTTTATTTATTAAACAGATTTCTTGTGGCGTCACAAATGGAGAATAGACTTTATTTCAAGCCAACAGCTCCTGTTGATTGTGCTCATGTGACCTAGAATAAGCATTCAGGACAACTGGTGTATTTGTTTGGTGACATCCGGTTTACTGGAAATCAACTTTATATTTTGGTCCGTTCCACGCCTGGTTTCCGCTACGGCACGGATGTTTTCCAGGACTAGTTCGTAAAAGCAGACGTAGTGACATTAGTTTATGGAATTTGTTTATATGCTTGTACTTTTCAGTGAGATTAAGAGGCTGGATGTGTAATCAAAACCCACATAAACTCACTCAAGGAGACACAATACAAGAACAGAAGAGGAAGAGGTTTTCAGGCTGGATTTGTTTTTATCCACACAGAATTAGATAACTGTCAAAACTGTCAAAAGTGACACATTTTCTTGTGCTTTGTTCTAAAAAGTAGATAATTTCAGTCCCACATCATATTTATGTAACTGTGCAAATGATCTCATTGGGTAAGTCGTATGCTCTCTTTTTTTTTTTTTTATCTGCGCTTCTCTTTGTATATCCACTCACATAATACAAATAATCAATAAGCTAACAGATTCCTGACTCTGTTTTTGGGGAAGCACATATGTTGTATTTAATAAATAATGTTTTTCTGACATCTTTTTGACTTATAAATGTGCAATACAAGCTGGTGTCAAATCAACCATTGTGAAACGTATTTGTACATTAGGATAAAAGAGTTACTAGAACATTAGGAGGGGACACAAACATCACAAATTTGAGACAAAAACGATCGTCTGATGGTGTAGATTGATATGAGTGGCTCATCCATCACACAGTTTACTCTTCCTTTCTTTATTCCACCTCTTCTCTTCTGTCTCTCAAGCTTTCTACATCGACCAACTCTCCAGCACTATGTGTGTGTGTGTGTGTGTGTGTGTGTGTGTGTGTGTGTGTGTGTGTGTGTGTGTGAGTGTGTCTGTGTGTGTGTGTGCGTGTGTGTGTGTGTGTGTGTGTGTGTGTGTGTGTGTGTGTGTGTGTGCGTGTGTGTGTGTGTGTCTGTGTGTGTGTGTGTGTGTGTGTGTGTGGGTCTGTGCTGTTGTGGAAAGTGTTGCCAGGATACAGGCGAGGAGTGAGTGCAGACATAAACACCGGAGAGGCTCCATGTTGGGTTTGTCATTATGAGGCTGTAGCTCAGTCCACTCCTCTGACACCGCCGTCCGTTCAGTTTCTGGAAGCGGCAGCAGGCTGTTCGATGACTCATCTCAAACACACGTGCACACACACATACACACTTACTCACAAACATGGCACATGGACAGGAAGGATGCACATTTATGGCAGCACATGTGGGATCCACCTTCCACTCTCGCATGTGGATCGGTGTGTGTTTTTGTGTGTGTGTGTGTGTGTGTGTGTGTGTGTGTGTGTGTGTTGCGGCCTCTTTGTGCTCCATAAAAGCCCACAATCATCCCAACAACAATATGTGTCCCGTCTCCCACTGTCTAAGAGATGACTCAGAGCTTCACTCTCTGCAGCACCGTGGCCTTGGCTGCTCAGAGACACACTGGTGGTGTGTGTGTGTGTGTGTGTGTGGGGGGGGGGGATGTATGCTCCTTCATGCACTGTTCACACATGCACCGTTCCATACAGCGTTCCAACTTTCTTTGTTTATTGGGAAATGGAGCCGTCGCTGCTCGGTGCAAAATTGTTTGTTGCACACAATGTTTCGACTTTAAGATGTTTCATAACATTAAAGATATTTCCAGTTAACACAACATTCATATGCAGAAAGACATTTACAACACAAACGTTCTGGGCCAAAAAGAAATCATTGAATTAGGTGAGATGATTTAACTGCTAATGAAACAACCTGAGTTTGGCAGTGAACTTCAAATAAAATACGTTAACAAGTGTTATATATCCATGATTAGCATGGGGCCACCTGACAGTCACAGCACAGCAGTAACACAGTGTGTGTGTGTGTGTGTGTGTGTGTGTGTGTGTGTGTGTGTGTGTGTGTGTGTGTGTGTGTGTGTGTGTGTGTGTTCTCGTGTGTGTGTGACTACATAATGGCGTTCCTTTCTTCTTCTTCAGTCAGGGTCGACTTCTTGTTCTTTTTATTTGCACGTTTGATCACTATGATGAAGGCAATAACTGCAATAACAAGACATTGAAAAGAGTCAGCACAACCGACACCAAACTACACAATAACATTAGATCATACAGCATGACGGGTGGAGGACTTTAATATGTTTGTCAGACTTACTGCAGAATCCCAGAGTGCCCGCCAGGATGCCGATGGTGGTTCCCAATCCAAGGCTGAGGTTGCGTTCTGCTGGTGCGACGTAGCAGTAGCCCAGATCCGTGCAGTCACACACTCTCACTGGTAGAGCAGCACACAGATATGTCATTCAACTTTTAGAATAAACACGGTGTGCAGAGCAGTGTCATCATTTGACTTCAAAGGTTGAGGTGAATCCCACGAAAAGACACGAACCAAAAGTGTAATACTTCATCATCAGTAACAAACTTTCTTTTTTTCCCATCAGTTTTTCACTCCTCGTTTAACAGATTTGACACCTGTTTCATTTATTATCTATCATATGTGTATGTGTATGAATACGTGTGTAGGTTCTTGTGTATGTGTTTATACTTAATTTTGCTTTGAAATTGTGTAATTCAATTTGCTTAGTTTGCTTGTTTTATTTGTCTCTTAAGAGGTGAGGTCCCATGTATGGTAAATGGTCCTCATTTATATAGCGCTTTTCTCCAAAGCACTTTACAGGAATGACTGACATGCGAATGACCGATGGTGGAGTCAACCACGCAGGGCGACAGCCAGCTCATCAGGAGCAATTAGTGTGAGGTGTCTTGCTCAGGGACACCAGGCACTCAGCTAGGAGGAGCCGGGGATCGAACCAGCAATCTTGCGGTTACCAGCCAACCCGCTCTACCTCCTGAGCTAATGCCTGTTGGCTTCTTGAACCTCTCCTGCCACAGCGTTTTTGTTTTTTTGGTTCATTCTTTTTGATTTTGATGTATTTTCTATGTAAAGTATACTAATTTCTGCAAAAAAATGAATAAAATAAAAATGCCATCTTCAAACATTTACTGATTTCCCATCCATATCTTTGTTCATACTGAACATACAAATTAATTTGATGTTTAAAAAATAAAAAATAAAAAAGACTCAATTCAAGAGTAAAAAAAAAAGTCAAGAGTCAATTCCTAGCAAATTAAATGAGACATTTTTCAGGGACTATTTTCAGTGGCAGATTAATACACATTTTGTGCCCCAGTATTTTTTTCGAGGCATAGACGCTTTTATTAGCAGTGGATAGATCTGAAACATAGGAGAGAGAGAGGAGGTGTGACATGCAGTAAAGGACCTCCGGCTGGGATTCAAACCAGGGTCAGCTGCGTATGCACGTTCGTACATGGCATGCACCCTAACCACTCCGCCACCTGCACGCTTTGTGCCCCAGTATTTAAAGTGGTGAATGTGGGATTGACTCAAAATAAACAGCGTGGCTCATTGATGTGTTCTCAGTTGTTTTTTGGACAACAGTGGAGCTCTGTGGCACAGAGGAATACGCTCCAAGAATAAACTCACCCTCAAATGATTGTTTGATTCCCATGCCTGCGTTGTCTCTGATGTAAATGGGGAGAAGGAAGGTTTTATCTTCACTTGGTATTTTCTTCAGGATCAGTTTAGCGGATGTACCTGCATAACATACCAAAGGAAACGAGAACAATGTCATGATCTGCGTGTACACAGTTTCACACCATCTTCTGTCACATCACTGTAGTAGCAGCTCCAGGATGTTAGCCGTACCGTCAAGTGTCTTCAGTTCCCAGTTATGAGATTTCTTGCCGTGGGGGAAGGCGAAGGTGAAGGTGAAGGGCTGGGAGAAGGGGGCGCTGTCGGAGTCTTGGGCCCTGAGGATGACAGGTTGGGGTTTCTTCACACAGATGAAGGCCTGGCTCTCCATTAGTTTGGGAATGTTGTCGTTCACATCCAGCAGCCTTACGGACACAACGCGCTCGGAAGATTGTTTGGGGTTCTCTTCAGAGGGAAAATCAGAGATATGAAAAAACTTTTTTCTTTGGTGAATACAATGATCAGGCTTTAAATTTCAGTTTTCATAAGACAAAGAAATAAAAGCTAAATCCTTTAATGCTATTAAATATTGTTTAGATGCTGTGATTAGATAGAAATGTTCTTACTTTTAGCACAAAACCAAAAGTAAAGGGTTATAAAAACCTTCTAATAAGCTTTAACATGAGTCTGATTCCTCACCCTTCTCAAACGCAGTCACAGTGACTTCAAAACTCTCCACGGATTCTCTGTCCAGCTTGCTTTTGGTCTTGATCTCTCCGGTGGCAGCATCGATCTCCAGCCAGCCCCGAGTGTCACCGTCCAACTTAAAACTGCACACAGAGACACATGCATGGCAAGCAGATGTTAGAAATCATCCACACAAGGTTATGAACTGGAAGAATGGTCGTCAAAACAAGTCAATAGTCTGAGTCCCAATCATAGCAGTAACATTAAAAACAACGTCAGTGCTGATCTAGTGGAACGATTCCTAAACTATGACAGCAGTGTGTGTGTGTGTGTGTGTGTGTGTGTGTGTGTGTGTGTGTTCAGTCTTATATCACACAGTAGATCTTGTTACAGCTCGTAAAACTGAAGAACATTGTGTCGTGGAGTCTCCTTCAGATGTTTTGAGGTCCGTATTTGGTAATACAGCTCAGAGGTGTTGTGATTGTTACTATTCAAATAATAAAAAAGTGAAAATGGGTAACACGTAGGGTCAGGAGGACTCGTTCTACGTTGTGTTTGTTGTTCGTTGTTCATCGTTGTTGTTCTGTTTTAATTGTGTCTATATCATTTTGTATTGTTTATGGATGTTTGTGTGGATTATAGGGGAACATTTCTAAAGTCTAAAGTGGCTGTAGAGGAACTGCACCTTAAAGCATAAGGCTGGTGATATTCTAGATTTCTACTTTGTCAACAAATCCTGTGAAAAGACCAAAACCAACAACACATAGGTCAACTTTCCAACTTCATCACCTCGTCTGTGGCTCTGAGCTGGAGACATAACATCTCTAACAATGGGAACTAATTGCGTTTGGTAAGAGGTTAAAGGTTAACTCAGATATATCAGGCCAGAAGCATCAATTCATTGTTGGTTTGGGTCTTTTCATGGGATTTGCCGGTCACTGCCTGTCATCTTATTTCTGTGTCTTTACCCGATCTCTTTGCCCTCTGGATCCTTGGCCTCCAGAGTGAGCAGCACGGAGCCCATGGTGGTGTTTTCAGGCACGGTCACATCCAGGACATCCAGGCTGAACTCTGGAGCCTCGTCTACGTCAGTGAGAGACACGGAGACAAAGGCCGTGGACTCGACGCCGTACTCCAGCCCCGCCATCAGAGGCTCTGGGTTACGGGCGTCAATTTGGAGCTTGAAGGAGGGGGATGACTCGAAGTCGAGATGCTGTTACGAGACAAGCAGTCTGGTTATGAAACGCATGAATAAAAGGAACAAAGACTATGAGATGACCTACTTATTTCATAATCATTTAAGAAATAAACAATCAAGTGAAATTAGTAACATTGTCTCTTCATTGTGAGGATTTGCAGCTTTTCCGTGTTATATCACTTTGGGACGACACATTGGACAGAAGTGAAATATTCACTATTTTCTGACATTTTCTAGAAAAAAGCATGCATTTATTTAAAAATATAAATCTATAAAATAATAAACAATGGAAATACTCCATATAAGAGAATATCCCATGAATAGAAAACACACACCACAGGACTTTGCAGGGTGAAATGGACATTGAATATTTCAGTGTATTCCCGTGTGCGTTTGTGTTGGGATGAGGAGCCTGGAGAGGCCGTACCTTCGCTACGACAACATGGCCGACGCCTTTGCCGTCGGTTTCCACAGTAAAAACCTCATCATCGTCGCCAGCGGTGATGTGGAACTCGATGAGGGAGCTGCCACTGCCGGGATCATCGGCATCTGCTGCTCTGATGGTCAGCACTGTGGTTCCCACAGGAGTGTCCTCTGCCAAGCTGTGAGTGCCGTACTGCACACACACACACACACACACACACACACACACACAGAAACATGACGACAACCTGCCTCAGAATATGAAAACCAGTACGGCGGTTCACATTCTTACGTCGTTCTTGTCGAACAGCGGCATCTCGTTGTTGACGTCGATGACCTTGACGACGACCTTACATTCTGTGCTGAAAACTGTGGGACAAAAAGAGCTTGGAGGTCAGACGGCCTGACCTCTATTTACGGGAGTGTTGCGTCATACAGCGTGTGTGTTACCTTGGTCGGTGACTCGGACGTTGAGGTTATACATCTGCTGGTCTTTACGCTGCAGCGAGCGCAACGCCTGGATTCTTCCAGAAACAGCGTCGATGGAGAAGGCGTTGGGTGAGGTGGGAGGACTTTGGGACACGATGGTGTAAGTCAGCTGGGAGTTCAGGGTCCCGACTTGATCGTCATCGTGGGCCAACAGCTGTCCAATGGGGCTGCCTGGAACCACAAGCAGGATAAGAGTAGGGGGCTCCAGAGGTCTCTGAGGAGACTTCTGGAGATGACTGCATGCAGACTCATTTAGATATTTTAGCCTATTATTTGCTTACATTTGATCGGCAAACGACAAAATAAAGCTGGATTTTGATTTGCTTCTCTGCTCTGCTTCTCTTTAAGGATCCGCTTACATTCCACTCTAAGTACACGTAAGTCACTCGCAGTTAAGTACAGGAAAGTACATATACTGCACTTAAATACAAATTGAGGCCCTTTAACATTACTTGAGCATTAGCATTTGCTACTTTGTACTACATTCTCAAAGGCATATATTGTTTTTTTTTCACTCCACTAAATGTACTTTAGCTTTAGTTAGTTGTGACTTTGCAAATTACAATCTAAAGTGTAAATATTTGGTAAATATGGACCCAGACAAAGAAGAAGCAATGGTGACATCAAATCACAGCAAGAGAATAGACGTTTAGCATCATCCTGCACACACACACACACACACACACACACACACACACACACACACACATCTTACCTACAGGCTCGTCCTCCTGCACCTCAAACACACTCTCCTCATTTGCACACACTGGTGCGTTGTCATTCACGTCCTCCACCAACACCTGGACCTCCATGGGGGGATCCACCTGCTTGTTGTTGTTATCCACGGCGAACACCACCAGGATGTACTGAAACACCACCAACACAAGTTCAAGAAGAAGCCCTAGAAGTAAGTTGTTTGATATGATAGAGATGTGTTGTGTACCATGTCCTTGTCTTCTCTGTCCAGCTCCTCTGTCAGATGAATTTCTCCGTCTTCTGTGATCTGGAAGGGGAATTTCAGCTCTCGCTCTTTCTGTGTTAGCGTGTAGATGGCGTTGGGCTCGTTGGACTGGACCTGGAGACGAACAGGGAGGGAAGAGGCCACAGTGGGGATGGGAGTTACTGGAAGTAGTGCAAGTAAAGTGAGTGTTAACATGCATTCATGAGGCGTGTGCAGAGTGGACACCCCACCGCACCTTTGCGATGACCAGCGGGTACGACTCCTTCAGGTGCTCTTTAACCGTTATGGGTCCAGGATTGACCCACAGGTTTTGCTGCACGACGATGTGAACTCTGGTGTTTCCACTCAGGGCCGTCTCGGACGCCCCTCCCAGGTCCTGCACGCGCACAGACAAGGTGTAGTCTGGGTCCTCCAGGGGGTCCACATTCCTCCTCCTCATTTCTGACACCACAGAGGAAGAGCAACGTTGCGATTAGAGCTATTGTGCAGGCAGGAAAAAGCAAAACAGCTTGGAGGTTTGAACGTTAGAAAAACATTTCAGAACATCTCTTGCTTTGGAAGGCTGAGTCACATTGGTGACGGCTTAACTACGCTCCCCATCTGAACTCATCAACTCAACACCCAGTAAATCACACTCGCACTAATCGCTGACAGTCGCTTTTTCATTAGAGCTGACACCATTCATCACTCTCACACGCTCTAGCTTTCACACACCGCAAACACCCTGGGATGACTCATGATTTTTTAAAGTTTAGAGACATGCTTGTCAAAATGAGCAAAAGTAAGTGCCTTGCAGGACACAGACCTGCTCTCTCCACACAGGTGAAGAAGGGGTTTTCTTCGTAGGAGATCTTCTGCATCGGGCAGTAATCGTCAAACTTTGTCCTCAGAGCCTCGATGCTCTGATCTTCTCCTCTGCCGTACCGGATGCCTTCTCTGGCTTTAAGCATCTGCTTCCCTGTTAGAGAACACACACCAATCAAATGTTGTTCAGTGTGATGTCAAACAGCTCACACATGTAAACAGGCATCTTCACTGAGTCATTCACATGCTCACACACTCAAAGTAATCAGTGATCAACATCACGCGACACATTTAGGCAATGTGCCTCCAATCAGCGTTAATCTTGAGCACACGGGATGAGCTGTGTAATCTGGATTTACAGTGGCATTATACTGACAGATTACAGGCAGGGATGGACAGATTAGAGACTTTGTTTGCAAGTTGTGACTCCTATTACCTGCTTCTGTGGTGGAGATCTCTCCGGTGTTGGGGTCAATCTGGAACAGGAGGACGTGGTGTCTGTTGGGGATCTGGCTGACCAGGCTGTAGCTCAGATGAGCGTTGGTAGTCTGTGAGTCGTCCTGATCCAACGCAAACACACGGGTAAATGGGACACCTGGAACAGGAAACAGAACAAACCCATGACATCTGAAGTCTTTCCACAGAGATTAGAGCTAGAAGTAGCTAGAAGTAGAAATGAAAAACTCTTTTCTTTTCACACTTTCCATGTGTTATGTTGTTCTTCTTTTTAGATTTATTGTATATATATTGATACAATAGCCTGGACAGTACAAGGACAGAACTAACACATTGATGACAAGAGGGGTTGGGAGGGGGTTACAGTGATGAATTATTTCATGCCTGTGTTTCTGTCTGACTCATAGTGTGAGCACAGGGACTCATGCATGGAAGTGGTCTTACATCAACACCTAGATTTCTCCAACACATAATACATAACATATGTCTTCTTTTAGATGGTTTGGCTTTGAGATGCAATACTTTTTGGATGAAGGTGGACGTGTACATGGATGAGGCAGTACACAGTCCTACCAGTGATTTCATGCAATTCCACTGAGATAGCACTAATAGGCCAAGAAATTCAGCAATGCCCCAGCAAAGGTGGGGGTAGATGAACTATAGTCCTTAAACCCCATTTACTTTAACGTATAAAAGGTTTAGTGTTGACTGGATGTTCTCAATACTTACAGATTTCAGTGTCAACAACACACATACTCTCCTCCTCTTTAACTGCTTCTAATACACACCTGCTGGGTTGTTTTCTCTGACGACAGCCGTGTATTCACTCTGGTTGAAGTATGGAGCGTTGTTGTTGATGTCCAACACATTTATGGTCACATAAACTGGGCCGTCCACAACTTCATCATCCGCCATCGCCTCCACCTGGACGTAGGCGCACACACCAACACAAGTATGTATGAAGGCCTGTTTTGAGGGCTTCTGTGTGTTTATAAGAAGGGAGAGGACCGCCTTACCATGATGATGTAATGGTCATTTTGAGACCAGTCCAGAGGCTTCTCCAGGTACAGCCACCCGTCCTTTGAAATCATAATGTCTGCCTGACCTTCTCCACTCAGCCTGAAACTATTTACACCTGGCTGGGTCACCTCGAACTACAGAATGAATGAGACAGAGCAAGGCAGGAAAGAAGAAGATGAAGAAAACAATAACAGATTCATTTACAGCCTTTTGACACTTTGAAACTGGTTTAGTGGTTCTCAATCTAGAATTGAGCTCCAAAGGGTCAGAAGATAAATATGAGATGTTCTGAGAGTCTGAACAGGGGGAGAAAGGGAAACAAATAAAATGTCTACTGCACACAAAAAAAATATTCTTTGCCGTTTGTGAAATATTGATGAATGTTTTCACTGGATATCAAACAATTATCGACATGTGAGAAGTGTAGTTTGCAATACAATAATGGATGCCCCCTCACAGATTCATATCTGTGAGGGGGCATCCATTATTGTAGTGTATTGCATTCATCACTTTCAATCTGAAGTGAAGAAAGGTACACTGTTTCCCTTTGAAATGTAGTGGAGTACAAAGTATAAAGTAGCATAAATGATGAAAATAAAACTGTATTTAAGTACAGCACTTGAGTAAATGGACTCGGTTACTTACCTGATAGAAGGGATATGGCACCGGTGTCCCCTCAGGCACATCCAGCTCTGTGTTCTCAAACGGGCCCTTCTTCTCCTCCAGATCCTTCCCACCAGCCTACCGGAGCACAGAAACAGAGGTCAAAGGTCATTGGATATAGCACAGGATGAGGTCAGATTGAACCAGTCACACTCACGCCCACATTCGCCCTCCACCCCGTACTGTAACTGGATGTAGTGAGGCATTGAGGAACGGCTTTTACAGCCCAGTTATTTATTGAACCAACGCTACATGACAAGTAGGGGCACATCTTATATCCCACAGCAGGAGAGGGGAGCAAAGTCTACAAAGGACTAACGCTCAGTTTGGTAACAATTTCCACTTCCTTTTAGCGTTGGAAATAAGTTAGCAAAGGTTTTCTGCACACATCACCTCAGTCTGGTATTTTATTTCTACTTTAAATGCCATAAAAAGACCTGCACACACTTCCCGAGCACCAAAAATGTCCCATGAATTGTTTATGAATAAACCCAAACATCCTTTTTAAAAGAGTCGTGTATTTGTGCATTATGTATAGACGTGCAGGAGCAACCGGTGACAGTGTTGTGTACTCACAATGCTGAACAGGAGTGGGAGCAGCAACAGATGCATCATGGGTGTCATGATTCCAGTCTGGGAAGGGAGAGAAAGGAGAGGAGGAGACATGGGGGGTGGGATAAAGGAGAAAGCAGGAGGTTGAGGAGGCAGAGAAGTGACGGGAGAGGAGGATTTAAATTACACATTCATATTCACAAGAGAAAAAGTTCTCCGCTGTTCAGTTCACATCTCATGCTTGTAGAAATCATGGAAATCAATGTAGAAAGTGTGACGGAGTCCTTCCAGAAACAATTAACCCCAGCGTGCCTCTTTACTTTGCTTTCTTAATTTGGCACAATGAGTTATTGATTCATAAAGACCAAGAAAATCCTTCCTCCGTCCTTGAGTGTCCACACATGTACATGCTATCTCCATGTGTGGCTCCACCTCCACCAACAGGTGAAGCATCCGCCTCAGCCGGAGAAACTGAAAGTCAGAGCTCACATGCAGGGCCAGACATGGGTGGGTTTTTTCACTCTGGGTGTCAATACGAGTATACCACGAAGGTGTCCAAAGGTCAATGAAGAGTGTTTAACCTTAGTGACTTTACAGCACTCAGAGATTCATTATCAGAACAGCCTTCGTTGTGTTTGTATGTGTGGGTGTGTTTCTTTTTTTAGTTGTTTGAAATAATGACAGCGAACACATTTACTGTCTCATTGACATCCAAAATATATGGAATATTAAATGATCATTTCCCTTTAACTCTACTAATCTTCAGTGTGTCTCAAGGGTTTCATTCAAATGGCAGCAGAAAATAGTACTGTCTGAGTTATTATATGTCACTGATTCAGATCACGACAGATATGAAAAAATCAATTCATGTCAAACAAGTAACTAATTTATTGAAATATTGTGCTCAACAAATCTATCAGGAGTGTTTGTATATGGTGGACGGATATCGGTGTAAGTGCAGGAGTGGGAGAGAAGGGTGAAGTGAAGGTGACATTGAGTCGTGGCTGCTGACCTTTTTGTGGAACCGCATACGTTTAATGCTGCTGCCCTGGTACACTCCTTATTAACAGCACGTTACTTTCATGTAAACTCATTTTAACTCTAATAAGCACTTCCGTCTCCAAGTTGACCGCTTCCTCAACTGACTGGCATATTTTAACCAACACGCCATTTCTTACATCACCAATTCAATCAACTTTGATTTAACTTGGAAGTTGAAAATGAATTATTGACTGTATTTTTCCAACAACAGATTTATGGACAAAATATATTGTCCATAAATAGTGTATACCACAAGGATTTGGATTCTAGGCCCTTCCTTCCTCCTTTTAGCACAATAAGTCAATGACCTTTGCCAGTCTACATGTCATCTGCTAGGACACCAAATCTATGTCCCATCCATCGAAAAACAAAAACAAGCAAAAACTGGCAACAATCCGGGAAGCCATGAAGAAAGAGAGGTCAGACGTCAGATATGTTAACAGCTGACGCTGAGGCCCTGCCAAAGTCAACTGAAGATCAGAGCACTTCTGCAACACACTGTAACACTGACACGTCAAATACAGCTTGTTAAAACCCACAGAGGCCGTCCAGTTTGTGTCCTATTCACACGTCAATATCTACTCCAAAGACTCTACATTTCCAAAGCTCAGGAGACAGGAGAGCAGGAAGACTTACCTTGCCGGAGAGATCGAGCAAGTCAGTGCTCGGGCCTCAGAGCGATCTCAGCAGCCCCATCCTTTTCTGGTCAAACGTTAACCAAGTGTTAACCAGCAATGTTTTATTGGATCTAATGATTGTCTAATCACCCTGCCCCTCGTGCAGCTAGCCAATGGGGAGGGGCTGAGTAGCGAGGAGAAGACAGGAAGAACAATGTGCATACAGTACTGGAAAAAGCCACAGCCATTATCACTCAATAGTAGCCACTTATTTTACATGAAGCCACAAACGCTTATAGATTGGATCCTGTTGGTGAGTTGTAGTTGCAAAAAACAAACCAATTGAAGGGATCTCACATTAGTCAAGTACATTTTGGACTGAGTGTGTGTAAAATGTGTACAAAAAGAGAAAATGTTAGAACAGAAGGGGGCTAATAATGAGGGATATTTCTGCTATTCAGCGTTTAGGTTCCTAATTTCTGCCCAGACTTTGACCTACGCACCTCTGCACTGTTTCCTGTTAGATTTTCCATTAGTTAGCGCCAGATAAGGAGCTGTGTGTATAGACAATGGGACGAACAGATTGCACTGACAATCCATTGCATCATAAGAATGCAAACCTATGGGGTCATCTGGTGTGATTCAGCAGGTCAAGGCACGCACTATAAAACCTTCGGCACTCTAAACATTTCCACCATTTCAGAAAGAGCCTTTGTTTTCTCATCGATATAGCGGGGATTATCCTTCAAACATGCCGATGCACAACACGCTACCATCTGTGGCTGGAAGCGGTGAGCTGCTTGGAAACCAGGTGGAGATTTGTGTGAATCGTCAACTGTGGAGAAAAAAGGCTGCGAGTGAGTCACCGCTTCACACCACCGTTATTTAACCAGATCCTGTGACTGCAGCGTCGACGGTTCGGCGGATGAAGCCATTAACTCAGATGGAGGGGACTTTGTTGTGTAAAGAATGGTAAATGTATGCCGGACCGCCTTGCAAAAAACATTTTGGCCATCCGGCATCAACACCATCTGCCTCTATGTTTTATGTTTCGGAGCAGACGAGCTCTCACTCCGGTGTGTTGCTAGTGGAGATCCTAATAAATCAATTCAAATCAAAACCTGAACTGAACATAAAAAAGAAAAAGAAAAAAAAAGGTATTTGCTCCTCTGAATGTTACCGTGGCAACTTATTTTACCGCCTTACTGACAGACCTGGGTTTGGGATCTGAGCAGGCAGCGTCTGAGCGTGATGTTTGCTGTCACACTGTGACCTAAATCTCAGTCAAAATCTCTGCTCAAACAGCTGACACCCACCCACCCACAGGGGCTAATTGGGTTTCTGAAAGTACAGCTTTAATGTCACCTCACTCATAACAGTAACGTTCTGGTTTGCGTAAGTGTGTCATAGCTGAGTCACCGGCGGTAATATCTCATTATTAAGGTTGAGATGACAAACAAAGGGGAGTTTTTTTTCTCTCATTGGATGATACCACTTTATTTCAATAAGCAACACTGAATCATACAAGCATAATGCAATGTATGCTCTTTTGTCATTTACTGTAATTACAAAATACAACACATTATAAATAAACTCAAAATAACAACTAAATGTTCATCTGATTTCTTATCAGTACCTTATAACTGGTCATCTGAGCACTTGTGGGAACATTTGGCAGGAATGAGAGCAAAAGGATGAGGAAAGGGAGAGAATGAGAGAAGGCAGGAGCGAAAAGGCTAATATGAATGTATTTGTTCAAAAACCCAGATACACCACATTATTCTCTCCATTTCCATCACTTGATCTCTGACCCTCCCGAGTCTTCGCCACACAGACGTGAAGAGCTTTTACGACAGGAAATGTCACTTCATTTCCTGATTGTCGAGTCCATTACAGAGTCTGAGCTCAGTCCTCTCAGTCTGGTTCTGACAGCGGTGCAGAAAGGATGCAATCACCTCTCGTGTGCACACCATGCCGGCTCAGTGTGAACACACTTGAACCAACCATCTTTGAGCCCTTCAGAAGCAGGCGTCCACATATTCTGTTCAAAGGTTTGAATAAAACCAGTCAGGCTCCTAGAGCACAGAGAGATCATGACAGGACTTAGACTTCAGCCAGAACGCCACGCTGGGATTGTTCTTTGCCACCACCTTGTCAAGGAAGCGCTTGGCCTTCATGGGAAGGCTCTCGCGCCGTGAGTTAAAGTTTCTGTGCCTGCGACGCTTGTTGGCTTCCTTGGAGTCTCGGCGCAGACGCAGCTGTCTCACCATGCCGTAGAAAGCTTCCCAGACGTTGTGCTGCATGGCGGCCGAGGTTTCGATAAACTTGCAGTCAAACACGGCAGCACAGGCGCGACCCTCTGGAACAGGAAGCCAGTGGTCAGTACATGTTAACAGAAGCAAAACCTCACAGTGAACAGAGATCACACACAAGCAGGCAGGGCCTGTGGCTCCTCACCGCTGGCAGACACCTCTCTGCGTCGCACCAGATCACATTTGTTCCCCACCAGGATGATCGGTGTGTGCTGGGCAGGACGGAGGCGTCGCAGGGTGATCCGGAGCTCGGACGCTCGCAGGAACGAGGCCCGGTCCGTCACGGAGTACAGCAACAGGTAGGCGTCAGCTGTGGCCGTGTGGTGGTCCTGAGCCCATTCGTTGTCAGTCTGCGAGGTCAAACACACACATGTTAGATGAAGGGTTGGGTATGTAGACCTGCAGTGAGCCCTTGGGTCAGTCACACTAGTTAATGCAGACTGCTTTCATCTCACCTCTCCATCCGTGTCAAGCAGAGTTATAGTTGCAGCCTCTCCATCCACGTCCACTTCCTTCTCACACACTTCATCTGGAGTTAAACACAAAGCAAACTTAGAAAAGACAAAATCATCACATCTAGTCATTTTGTTGACAGCAATGTACTATCAAAAATAATTAGAGAATGACATTGTTATAGGAAATTAACAAGTGCACGGTGCTCATGAGATTAACATTGTATCTATTGTGCCTCTAGGTTATTATAATTATAATAATATATAAGTTTAATCATTTCATTTAGATAGTTGGTTTGCTGTTGTTTGTATTTATCCAACATGTATTAGAAAACTAAACGCTGGTTGTCAGTAATACCATCATAACTCGTTTCTGTATATTATGTTGCTCACCTCCACTCAGCTCGCAGTAATCGCTGTCCATGCTGTCCGCCGCCCCGGCGAAGATGCTGGCGAAGGCTGTCTTCCCGACCCCGCTGGCCCCTAACAGCACAACCCGGTACGGGCTCCCGGGTTCCGCCGGCTCCCCGCATGAGTCGGTGGAGATGACCGAGTCTGAGGACGACCAGCTCCCGCGGCTCCCGTCCGACTCCCCGGCGGAGCTGTTGCAGGACTTGGAGCGGGAGATGCAGGCGGGGACCCGGGCCAGGAGGCTGTCCGTGAGCAGGTGGCTGCCCGGGTCGCAGATGCTCCACCGGTGGAGCTCCGTCTGCAGGCGGAGGCTGTGCCGGCGCACACTGGACATCATGTCGGCGACCAAATGTGGACGGACCGCAGAATTAAACGGTTCTGTTAAAGTTTAGGAGGGGAAACGAGTCGACGAGTCGAGCTTCTATCCGCCTGAGACACACATCTTAATTGTACGTTTAGGTTCACTTAAGACAATACGGAGCATAAACTGTCCCAAAATGATGAAGAAGACTCAGGAGTAAGTTTAAGTTGTGCTCCGAGTACTCAACACTAATTATTACAGCCAATCAAGCTGCTCAAAAAACAGGTGCGACGCGCATTAAAACCAAAGTTTAATAAAACATGTGGTCGGTAAACGCGAGATCAGAGCTGGACTCGGTAATCTCCGTAATGTGATGGTCGGATGGGGTTTCCCTGGTTTATATCAGAGCAGGGGGCGGGGGGGCACGTGCTCGGCTTAGTCACACTAACAGTGTTTATATAAACTATAAAAAGGGTTCTGGAGATTCAGGCTGTGTCACTTTTGAGGGAAGAAATAGCACCTTTTCCTCTTCGATACATTGGCTTTGTAGTATTTTTACCTGAACATTTGAAAGAGTTACAGACTTTATAGAAACATTACAAACTTGTCCTATCTTTTAAAATGGCCACATTAAAAATATATAATAGTATATCCTAAACTATTCTGCTGTATAGATGGAATGGTTGATACATCTTGTGTTTAGATTAGCTTTGTTTCAAAAGATTGCGAGATGGACCATTTAATTTGATTTTATGCAGAATTTTTCATTTAAATGATAATTTTATATACAGTATATGTTTTATCAGTTATTGTTGAATTTTGACGACTCAAAAAGACTCAAACGCTGTATTGTGGATGGGGTTTATATTAATGTGGTGTTTTTTAAGCCCATGCAGGCTGGGCGTATGACTCAGAAAGATTGCATGACCATTAGTGCAGTGTATTGAATTGAATGGGTCAATGTTTGAAAGAAGAAGTACAGAGGGAGGGAGTCCTTGATGGTTGTAATTCACTGGTCTGAAAATGCATTTAGCTTTGGGTTTCATGACATTTACCCACGTTTTTGTAAAGCATTATTCGTATTTTCTCTGCATTTTTAAGAAATATTGAATACAAAAGGTGTTCTTCCTACATAGCCTTCTAATTCAAAGGTCATGTCATTCCATTCATACAGAATCAACTCTCAGTGAACTCAGTACATCTTTTTCTCTGAACTCTTTGCTGAATGGGTGAGGCCATCGAGAGGAACTTTGAAAGAGAGAAATCACTAAAGTAAAAAAAGACAGTAGTTTGAGGCAAAGTGGATCAACATGGGATGCACTGAACATCACAGGCTCCAGAGATTCTATGAAAAGCTTCTTTTTAGGTGGGATTTGAGCTTAATTACTCAACCTGAGAGCTGCAGCAAATAACTTGATTAATTAAAAAAAATCAAACAATAGAAAACTATTTTGATGATCAATCTTTTAAGTTTTCAAGCTTACAGTTTCTTAATTTAAACAACCTGCTGCAATTCTTTATAAGAAATAATAATAATAGTTATTATTATAGTCTCGTCCATTTCAATGTCAACACAAGTGAAGGGGAATCTGCATCTGATTTCCATCTGCTCAAATTAGAGGCCAAATTGGAGGCTGATTTAGTTTGTATGTGAATTATTCAATAATTGATGTCTCTTAATAACTCAATTTCATTTTAGATGGCGTTCTGTGTGGCTGCCAACGTGATGAACCGATCCAAACCTGCGCTGCTGCCTCCCCAACCAGACGGATGATTAGCAGACATGCTACATTACAACTTGGGCCAATTAAGAAAGCAGTAATTATGCTAAATTGTATTTCCTCCAGTCTTGATCTCTACCTCAACGTACAGATCAAGACGCATTATTTGACAGGATTTTTAAATGAAGGCAAAGGTGTCCGACACTCAGTTTAAGGTAAAGATACAGAATGTGGCTCAAAACTAATAACTGTTTTATATCAAATGGCAAAACACATAGAAGGCAGATTTAGGTGTAATAATGGGAGTGAAAACAATGATGTCTGATATCTATTTGTCAGAGAATATGTAAACATAGCTTCCCATCAGGAGTTACTGAATAAAAGCTTTGAGAAGAGGCTTAGCATGTAAACCTGCAACAGCATCATATTGTTAATGGTTGAACCATCAGTTGGTATTTTGTGAATGATCCATCTAGCAACGTATACCGCTGTCCAGAGAGATCCTGCATCACATCATTCTCAATCTGCAAACATCAGATTTTCATTTGCCGAAGCACTTTGTGTGAGAGACTGAAAGAGTTATTACAGTAATTGTGGGATTACGTGGCTTTTTTCAGCTCTTGTTTTTCAGGACTTGTGTATCGGGTTGTGGCCTCATCCGTGGGACCTGCTGCTGTGTATTACAGCGCTGATCTGATCTGCCTGACAGATGATTGGGCGACATTAAATCCTTGTTAAGTGCTGGAGCAGGACCAGGATCAGGAGATGTGCTCAGGCTGGCTGCAGACTGGCAGAGTCATGGTGATGGCTAGAGACGGGGGCTGAGCGTGAAGTGACCTCTTTCTTTTTATCTTTCACTTAATGTCAAACACACTCTGCCTGAAAGGGGTCTGTTGTCATATGGGCAGAACAGGCTACATGATGTGTTGTAATTTAACTGCCACTGCTGTCCTGCTTTTTGCCCTGAAGATGTCTGTGTGTAAGTGTTGTTGTTGTTGTTGTTGTTGTTGTTGTTGTTGTCCTGCTTGCTTATTTTATGAGACCAAAAACAAATTTCCACACCGTGGACAATAAATTAAACTAACTAACTAACTACAAGAGGAACAAACGTTATTTGTGCCTTCACACTTTTGTGTAGATTACTTTTTCTCTAAACATTAAATATTAAAAACGATTCATATTTAAAAAGGTGAACATAAGACTCTTTACTCAAAGATCAAAGATGTCATCCACTATCTCTACGGCATCTTCAAAGGGTTCACAATATAACAATCACAACAATTTATTGCACAGCTCACCAAGCAGTGAATAACATATCTGCCGGTCATATAGCAGGCTCCTCATAGCGTCCAGTGAGTTTAAAAAACAGGTCAAGTGCAGGCTGTTGTTGCTTGAGAAGACTCAGGAGTCCTTTTGGCCTTGAGGTTTTAGCTCCAATGGTTTCAGCTTTCTTTAACTTCTTTTGTTTCAGATGTGGGCCAATAGAGTAGTTACACAATCAAAGCCTCGAGAGGCTATTTAAACGGTTCAATTACTACGACTAAAGGTCAAGGACACATTCGATACACAGAAGTATAGTAGTGGCCAAAGGTTTTCAGAATGACACAAATATGCATTTTCACACAGTCTGCTATGACACAACAAGTCTTCTCATTTGAGAAGCTGGAACCATCAAATATGTGTCTATAGATCAATCTTCATGGTGTGTGGTCTCTGTACACAAAGAGGTGACGTGATCATGTGTGCCTCAAACTAATTATATTTCAGTCCGATTTGAAATGTCTCATCTTGGATAAGAAGTTATTACTTGATCAGATTTGAACATTAAATGGACGTACAATGCTTTAAAGTAAATTTGGTCAACATTAAATGGCTTCTATGCCCTCTGACCCCAAACCTCTACAAAGAGCAGTACAGAAGAGACAATAACAAAGAGAGCGACACAGAATATCATAAGTAGGGCAATCAATATCACTCATCTTATCTGGAGGGAGAACAGTACAGCAAACTGAGCCTGAACTTGTACTTCAAATGAGCAGCCGAGGACATCTGAATCTTTGTCACTAATAAATGTGGATGAGTCTCTGCTCAGTCTGGTGCCATCAACCACGGAGACGACGTCTTGAAACCCTCAAATAAAACAGCAGGACTGCTGAAGACCTGTGAAGTCCAGACCAGCACCAGTATCTGAAAATCTCCTGGAGAAACACGTGCAACGTGAACCTCAATGATTCTAGGACTGATGATGAATGAAACATGAGAACTGTGATCCCAGTGGGGTTCATGCGAGAGGCTTGGCCATCAGGCATCCACAGTACATTCAGATCTTCCACAGAGAATAAACCTCCAATCCGTGATTCAGTCTCTCCATCAAAACTGTCTCCCTTTCTCCCCTTCCAGCGGTGGAAAGTCATTCATTCAATCCATACGCCAGGTCTTTGAGCTGTCTGGCTGGTCCACACGGCTTAAAGAGAGATTGGCAATGAGGCCAGCAACAGCGAGTAAGCGCTTTACACAGGCACACCCCAGCACATGGCCTCCGAGGCCGTCGGAGGAGTGATTTGAATCAATATCCCGCTTGGACCAGTGACACTCCTCTGCCAGACACGTGTCCAAAAATGGGATTGCTCTTTCACACAGACAGTATCTTACAGTGTAAAGCCAGACCAGGGCAGTTGCTTGGGTGACAGTTGCTATGGCACTGCTGGTTTCTGTCTGAGGCTCAAACTAATGTGATTCCTTGTCTGCATTTCTGGACATTGCATTGTGGTCATGATGCAGTCCATCTTTAGCCATACTGGTGGCGTGGCTCGATGGAGACGTCCATCTGTCGGTCAGTCCACCACTTTGGTCCAGACTCAACAACTATCGGAGCTGCTAGCATGACTGTAGACTCCCAAGTTCAGTGATGAGTTTCAAGAGGCCTGCATGGGACACTCCACAGACTACATGATACACATAAACAATACACTTTGCGTACTGGGATTGGACTGGCACCAACAGTTTAAGTCAGCCTGTTTCCACAGAGCAGGCGTCTGCATATAATCAGCACGCTGCCTCCAGCACGTCACACACGGCGACAGGCTGTAGAGCTGCAACTGTCATATGCATAAAGGGAAAGCTTAACATCCCAGAGACCCATTTATTACATAACAAAGTTGCTTAACAATCACGCAGAGTGGTGGGCATGCAATACATAAGAATGACTGTTTATGTAAAAATGCATTGTATTGAGAGCTCAGTCAAGCTGACAGACCAGATCATAAGGGAATTCAGGGCGCACACGCAACTACATAATTCCCACGCAGCAGCTTTGTGTTGAAGAGCATGAACAAACCAGTTTTCAAAAATAACACACTGAACAGATGAGACTATGGACACTACGTCAGATAACTGACATTATAGCACAACAATTCAGGTTATAAACTGGTTGGCCTTCATTCTATCTGAACATTCAGCTCCAGACTCGCTGCACGGATTCCCATAAACAACCTCTCTTCTGCCCAGGATCTGTGTCACCTTACGATGTCTCAGAACCTAATTTACACACTAAATGTTCATCTAGACTGACACAGGTGTAACCCTCTACAGCATGTGGAAACAACACATAAAAACCCTGCAAAGCTGATTACTGAACATGCATCTAAAATAATCTGCTTGTACCCGGAAGAAGTCTTCAGTCAATAACAAATGTTCACTTCTTTAAAACTACTTTAGAATTTCTATTTATTTGATGAAGTTTAATAACATTTCTTTGAATAAATAAAGAATTCTCACAGAATCGCTCATTACTGTTGCACTGTTGAGTGTTCAGTTACATGTTGTTGCCAGGCTGCTGACAAAGACCAGTGAGCCTGAAGACGTAGATACAAGAAGTGTGTGTATGTGAGTCATCTCAAGTGTAATCTACTGTGTGTTTGTTTACGGAGCTGAGTGAGAGATGGTGGTCTGGAAGGCGAAGGTGATATGGTTTCGTGCCTGGTCAAGGTAAGGGTCTGAGAAGGTGTGTGTGCCACCAGAGAAATGCCTCCACTGCATGAGCTCGGACATGCTGAGATGCTTCTGCTGCGCCCCACCGCGGTCAGCTTGACGGCCGAGCTGGCACCGCCTGTCAGAAACATGCTCCTCTTCCTCTTCCACGGCTGACAACCGAGAAAATAGGTGGTTAAAGGTTATCAGGTTAAACAGTTTGTGTGGGGGTATGGCCTGTCTGCTTACCTGGGACTGAGCCGTCCATGCTGCAGCTGCAGTTCAGCAGGTCGTGTGTTAGAGAGAGCGTGTCTGTCAGGCTAAATAGATCTCGCATTTCACTGGTAGAAAAGTTGGTGTGCTCCGCCCTTTTGCCCAGGTCGACCACGGTTCCAGAAAGTCCCTGTTTGGACACCTGTCTCTGGAATATACGCTCCTCAATAGTGCCTGTGAGAAAGTAACACACACACCCAGACATTCTGGTTCACATCAGGCTGGTTCATGATATCCTGGATATTCTGGCTCATTGCGTGCGTTTTTCTGACCTGCAGTGAGGAGACGATAGATGTGCACAGTCTTCTTCTGTCCATCTCTCCACACCCGAGCCATGGCCTGGACACAGCATAGACGAAAAGTTGCAGGGGAGAATTACACAAATGTCCACAGCACCCTCTGGTGGTGTATGTTTGTATATGAGTGTGAGTCTGAGGATGCTTTATAACCTATATTTCGTCCACACAAAGAAAAATATTTGTATATATATATATATATATATATATATATCCACAGTTCATCTTCAGAATTATTTTTTTCCCTTACAAACCAGAGCTGCAAGCATGACGTCACATGTTTAGTTTTGATGATATTGTCCTGTGTGGTTTGAAAGCAAATTTTGGTGAGGCCAGCAAGTCATGAATATATGGCACTTTGTATTTTATTTATGTTCTCTGGTTTTAAAAAAGAGCTCCAAAATATTATTAGAATTATTAGTCGATGATGCAACACTTTTCCTAAAACACAAAAGAGGTGTTTTTTATTATAATACTCCGGGGTTGGGTTCTGTAATGTTGTATATACATTGTGACTTTTTAATTTTGACTAACGTTGCACTAGTTGTATCTATGTTTTAATGTCTTGTATTGCCTTCTGTCGCTGGCTGTCATTGTAAATGAGAATCAGAACCAGACCTTCCTTTTAACATAGTTTCTGTTCACTTGTTTAGTCCACACGAGTCTAAACGACTGAACCTCACGCACAAACGCACCAGAGTTCATTTGACCCAAACCAGACAGGTTAGGTGTGAAAGAACTCTAAATGTGTGTGCGTCTTACCTGAATGTCATTGGCAGGATTCCAGTCAATATCATACAGCACCAGGTGGGAAGCACCCACCAGATTAAGCCCCACACCCCCTGCTTTGGAGCTCAGCAGAAACAGGAAGTTCTGAGAGTAGGGACTGTTAAAACCATCAACCAGCCGTTGCCTCTGGTTTGTGGGTGTGTGTCCGTCAAGTCGGCAGAAGGTGTAGCCCGCATGTTTACACAACTTCTGGAGCATGTCAAGCGTCTGGGTGTAGTTGGACACGACGACCACCCTGCAGGGGCACACGTACTTTGTCAGTATGTATGGACAAAAACACACACAAGCAAATTAAAACACACACACACACACACACACACACACACACACACACACACACACACACACACACACACACACACACACACACACACACACACACACACACACACACACACACACACACACACACACACACACACACACACACACACACACACACACACACACACACACACACACACACACACCTGTCTGAAGGGCTGAGTTGTCTGATGGCAGCCAGCAAGTCTGACAGAACCAGAAGTTTTCCAGAGTCAGCAGTGTTAAATTCACCTGAAGAGTAGGATTGTGGGAAGAGCTCAGCCAGCCCCTGGTATAAAGAGTCTGCTCTTTCCTGAAGACCACAGTACTCACAGTTAGGACGGGTAGTACATCTTTAAACAGCAACATAAAGGCAGACTACTTTGACTATAGAACATACGCTCAGATTAAGTTCAATAAACAACAAAATGAACCTTGATAGTGGACTGGAGCAGACCAGGGTGGTTACAGAGCTTCTTCAGGGCAGTGATGCAGGCCAGGTGGGTGTGAGTTTGCACGGAGTCCTGAAGGCAGGCTCTGAAGTCTCTGTGGCCGAGGAGATGCGTGTACAGCTCTCGCTGCAGAGGGGATGGCTCGCAGAACAGCGTCCAATCGAGACGAGGAGGCAGGTAGCGGTTGATGATCTCCTGTGTCCGTCTCAGGATGAACATGCCAGTCAGGCGAGAGAGCTCTGCTGCTCGCTCTTCTCCCAAAACGCTCTCCTCCTGTTGGCAGAGACAGGTACGAAAGCAGGTGTAAAGTTATAACATAGAAAACATACAAGTCCCCACATAGAAAGGAAGAACTAGGAAGCATTACCTCTGTGCAGGAGGGTTGTCTGGAGCGTAGAATCGGCTCCTCATATACTTTTCTGTATGCAGTAGACGAGCCGAGAATCCCCGGGTTAACAAACTCGATAATAGCGTAGAACTCCTGCAGGTCGTTCTGTACGGGGGTGCCTTCAAAACACAAAGATTGTTTATTACAAAAGCTGCACAAGGTTCTTTCTGTCAGACATCTCTGTATTTCAGCATGAGTATGCACCTGTTAGGATGACTCTGCGATTACAGCTCAGGCTGCTCAGGGCTGAAGACGTTTTGATGCTGCTGTTCTTTAATCTGTGGCCCTCATCACAGATCACAAGACCAAAGTCTACTTTCTGTACCTGAAGACAATAAGAAAATAACATAACAATCACAAATAGATAATTCAGGTTGGATTTATGTTTCAACATGAACACTTGACAGGGGTGAACAAGATGAACATACCTGCTCCAGGCAGCGCAGCAGCATTTCATAGCTAATCACAAGAACGCTGTGCAGAGGGGAGGCCAGGAACTGCTCTATCCTGTGGTCCTACACAAAGTAGAATGTATATTAATGTAGAATGTATATACGAATGTATATTGATTTAATACATGCTAGATTAAAGTAAAAGAGTAAATCTGATACTTTAACAAAGTTATAAAGTGACTTACAAATAGACATTAGACCATGAAAAGCCACATATCAGTGTGGAGTTATTATTAATTCTATTTAATGCAAAGTGGATAAAGAAAGAAGGAGAAAAAAAGCAGAGGGACAAAATAATAAACAACAAGCTGAAGAAAAGTCAGGTTTAGAAAAGTAAATATTAATTATTTTGCATTTATAACTATCTTGTTAATTATGTTCTTTTGTTACATGTTACTTCTGGTTGAATTCTCCTAAATATAAAACACAACGAGCTGACGAATGCTATATAAATAAAATAGTTCTGCTCGAGCTTCTTGAATGTCGCTTCTCTCCTCACCTGATCCACAGTGAAGACGCTGATCCTCTCACGGCCCAGCCACTTGGTAAACTCTGCAGCCCAGTTATGCACCAGGCTACCAGGCGTGACCACAAGGACACGCTTAGCAACCGGTTTCCCACCGTAAGGTCCTTGTTTGAGCAACGTCCAGGACAGTGCCACACTCTGGAGGGTCTTCCCCAGACCCATCTCATCAGCCAGGATAGCCCCATAGCGACCCACAGCTCTGAAGCACACGCAATAAAACACATCAATATGATTTATTAGGAGGCCTAACAACTGCTCTGAGGATTTTTCCTGCTTTGAGGCCCAAACAAATGTGTGATTTTAAACAGCATTTGACAGGATGTTACAGGAATAAAGCTCCATTACCTCAAGCCCATGACACACTCGTAGAGAAAGAGCAGGCCGTCTCTCTGGTGGGGTCGCAGCCGAGTAGTCAGGTACGGGTCAACAACAACATCGACCACAGGAAGCCCCGACTTGTTATTAGACCACTGGTGGTTAGAAGAGGGTCGAGGCATCACCAGTGCACCTGAAAATGATCCAGAGACTCAACACGGTGTATGTATATGAAAAACAGGGAGAAGAAATACGTCCAAAAGTCTTGACTATTTGTGTAATTAGTTTACATACCTGGAGCCAATGGGTCATGGCGAGGTCTGCAGGTTTGTTCCTCCTCTGGTTTGTGTCCAGGACGATCTGCTCTCCCCACAAGCGTCGGGGAACAGAAGGGTTTGGACGACAAGCGACGAGAGGGAAGTGGGGCTGAATTTGACTGTGGCTTCTCTTCCTCTACCTGGACCTCTTGGAAACAACGGCCCCTGGTGAAGTCCTCGGCTGCAATGACCCCCATCACCTCCACCTCCTTCCCTCCGATCATCAGGGTCTCTCCCTCAGACAGGGAGGCCAGCACGGACACCTTGTAGCCGCTTCCTACACAAACAGGCAGGTTAAGCTTACACAGCTTCACCCCAGCCAACACTCGTGTTGAATTACTAGCCTTTCTGCAGGAGTAAATAAGTAGACCCGAGGTTAGGTGTGGTTACATGTTCAACAGAGCACACTTCAGGCCGGAGGCAGCAGCGCTCTGATTGGAGGTATACTTGATGTTTCCTACCAGAAGACTTGGTCAGTGTGATGTTTAAAGCTATGTTGAAGATTTGCTTAACTGTCACAGACAACGTGGGCTGCTGTCACACTGCTCCTTCTCAGACAATGACAAAAGAAAAAATTCTGTCTCACCCTTTCCAATATCCTTGCCCTCCATATCTTTCAGTGTGGCTGTGCGTCCTCTTGTAATCAAGACTGCATCACCCTCCCAGCGCTTGTGTTTCTTCTTACTGGCTTTACACCACATCACACTGAAGTAACGAACTCCGTCCTGACTGCAGCCTGCAGCTCCAGAAACACAGACGGACCTCACCGGAGGCTCAGGGGTCTGATGACACCCTGAAGTCAACTGAGGGCGATCATCCACTCCTGTAACAAAGACGAACAATATAGTGAAAAACTAACAAAATGTCTAAGACATCTCACCAGCAGATGTCACTGCTGCACCAAGTCTACACATAATATTGGACCTTCATACCCATTATAGCTGAAACCTTGATTGCTAGTCACAGAGTTATAATTAAAAGTGCAAGAACCGTTAGTCATCATGCTTTGCTCTAATGTGGGTGACAATGATAGAGATATGTGAATAAAGACAAACCAATTAAGAAAAAACATATTCCTGAAATCATGAGTTGATGCCCGTTAGACATGTAATAAACACAAAACCAGTAGAATATATCACCTATTTTTTAATACAAACAGGTGAACATATGGACGTAGAGTGTAAAAGAAACTGACACTTGACTTGTATACCAACGTTACAATACAATCAATGTTGTAGTCACAGACATTAAATAACAATTAACATCACAAAACCAATTCCACATCTCCCTTCTTTTGATCACTTAATCAGTTCAGCAACCGGAGAGAATGTCTGACTTGAACAGAGTTTTCTTTCTTTCCTGAAAATCCATCAACTCACAGAACAGGACTTATAATTAGTAGCAGTGTTTAAGGCCTTCGGCAGTTTAACTTGTGCTTCAATTCGGGTATCTGAACAAATCTCAGTTCTAAAAAAAGGTTACTTTGTTTGTTTGAAGTGCTTTTTTCCCATTTCTAACCTACAGAATTTTGAATAATCTCCCCAGTTTGGTTACATAAAGTAATACCTATCTGATTTTTACAGATGTCAGCTCAAGACAAAATTCTTTACAAAGCGAATGAGTATTAAACAAATCCCCTGATTTGATCTGGACAGACTCTCACACTCCAGTATATCATTACAGTGAATGTTGTTGGATCATAAACACTATACTAAAATGGCAGATTTAGGCAGGAGAGGCACCATCACAGTACAAGTCATTCATCATTACTAATATTCCCTTCCAAATCCTCAACCGACACATTTGCTTTACCTATTTTGGCCTGTCAGTGTTTGTGACGTGAGCTTTTACACATTTTGTTGCAGATTCTGTCAATAAGTGCAATAATGATGCATTTAACACTGACATTAACACAGACTGATGGCAACACACGTCAACCTTATCCTGCAATACGCAAACAGGCTTTTTGTGTCTGTACGAGGCACTATGTTTCCAGAAGAAATGCAAGTTCCCAAAACATGAAACTGATGAGAGTGATTGGGCTTCAGCTTCTTCTCCTTTTCTAACACTGGACACAGATGTGCGCAATTAATGCTTGTTATAGGGGAATTGGCAGCCCATGTCTCAGTCGAGCAGCTTTTAGTTTCTCCACTTTGATCTTGGCTTTCAGAAGTTCCTCCTCCAGGTCCTGTTTCCTCTTCAGCCCCTCCCTCTTCTCCTCCAGGTACACGGCAACCTTCCTGTGATTAGCCAACACCAGCTCGTGCTCCTCTTTGGCTAGATGCAGAGGGCGAAACCTGTCGTGCTCGTGGTGAGGGTAGATGTCATGAGGGTAGAGATCGTGGCCTAAGGGCAGGGGCGAGCTGGAGAGGGGGATATTAACGGAGGACGGGACAGGAGACAGGGATTCTTCGTAATCGTGAACGCTGCCCAAGTCCTGGTCCACCCCGGGCTCCTGGCCTCTGTCCAGCTCTGATTCTGTGTGTGTGGAGAGGATGGGGAGGTCTGGCGGTGGTTTAACATCCTCTTCAGGGTCCAGCTGGACCACATCATGGGGGATACTTGGGACAGCTGCTGAATAATCCTGGAGTCCAGCCAGAGAGGAGCTGCTGCCAGCATGTTCGACGGGAGAGTTGTGCTTGCTGTATATTAACCTACAAATGGAATGACAGATAAAAAATGAGAAACTAGAGTGCTTCAACAGCGTGTATTCAATGTCTACACCTTGTACACACAATAAATCAAAGGATCGGTTGACTAATCAGAGTAGATAAATATAGTAAATATAACCCTATGCTGGTAACAGCCTCACAGATCAAGTAATTTGTTTCATGTTTAAAAAACATTATGATCTTCCATGTGAAAGAATGTGAACTAAACTAACTAAATGAGTAGTTTGCACCCAGGAAAGTAACAGCAGGACACACTGTATTTTCCCGTTCAGCCTGACGATGTACGGAGTGTGTAATCTGATTGGGCTTTGGAGATGCGGGTTCTGCCCCTCCCTTCCTCCTCTAACAGCTGAATCGGTATTGTGACTACATACTGTTGATGATGCATGTGCTCGGAAAGCTCTCACCTGACTGTTGCGTTCTCTCTTAAGGTCTGTATTAAAATGTGTGTCTGTGCTCATAGATATAGATCACACTGTACCTGCGCAGTGCCTGGTCCTTTTCATGGATGGGCACATGGTGAAACAGGTGAGGGATCATCTCCATAATTCTCCTGGTTGGCTCGGAGATACTTGCTCTGTACTCAGGCTGGGCGTGTCTCCGCTGCATCACTTCCTGCTTGGCTGACTCCTTCAGCCTCTTGTAGAGGGTCCTGAGGCCCTGAGCAGTGCGATGGGGTCTGTCCCCGCCCAAGGCGTTGTATAGTTCAGCCACAGTGTCCCAGCACTTGTTCTTGTCCACGATGACCGCATGCTTGTTGGTGTGCTCCTCCAGGATGCGGATGTGAGGACGGACCAGCTTCAACAGGTCCAGCTTCTCAGAGAGGGTGAAGTTGGAGGAGCGAGCTTTACCCACCATACTGGACAAAAACACAGAGCTGGATGCCATCTTATAGCATAGCGGACTCACCACAGACCAAGTCAGGCCTATGGCTGTCGCCGTTCGGCAACCGCACTCAATACGAAGGCTCCTCACTCTTCCCACCTGTCTTTTTTTGTTCCTGCTGCTGGCTGCTCTTGGTCCACGGTGATAAAGCCAACACCGGTCTTAGTCCCATATATTTCTTAATTTTCCTCAATTCTTCTTCAAAATCAAACATATACTGAGGTCTAACATGTGCAAGGACTCATACACTACTCCTAGGTTCACCCTCAGCCACGTTGCACAACAAAAACAGGCTGTGCTGCACACAATAAGAATCAGGCTTAACTAGGCCAGCCTCATTTAGGCCCCCGCCTACCGCGCGGAGGGCTTTGGATGAATTCCTCCCAGCTTAGGCTGACGTAGCTAAGCCGCTTAAACCCAGCCCGACCTACTTACAGCCCGGTCTCTCTAAACCCCAAACCAAGCACAGCACAGAGCACAGCACAGCCACACTGCCTCTACACTGTAACATAAGGATGGCACAACAAGGGGAAACAAACAAGGGGAGCCTGTTTTGTAAACAGTTTATTTAAGGTTATTGGGTGTCAGGGCTCTATTTCCCTAAGAGTGTGTGACGCTTTGCTATAGCGCTGGTTTAACTAACTGGGTGGGGGTGGGAGGGATTTGTGAGCGCGCTGCGCGTGCCCTCGGAAGCAGAGCCCTCATCTATTATGCAGTTCTCCGGTGAATGCATAAAATACAATAAAAACAGACAATGTTCGTGTGATTAAAAACGCGTGTTCACGGCAGGTGTGAAAACCGAGCGGGGCGACGGTAGCGAGTGAGCCGCGCGTGTTCCGCGTGGAAAACAGCGGCACTAGTTGCTCTCGCAGGAGGAGGCAGCGGTGGCTCACTGATCCCGAGCACAGTCCTAATCTGCCCGGCGCTGCCGCTGCACTACCCCGCTAATTTGCATAATGCTGGACCTGCTGTCAATCAACCTCAACCCGCCTGGTTTAACATCCATCGCCTGTGTGTGTGCGTGCGTGCGTGCGTGCGTGCGCGCGCGTGTGTGTGTGTGTGTGTGTGTGTGTGTGTGTGTGTGTGTGTGTGTGTGTGTGTGTGTGTGTGTGTGTGTGTGTGCGTGCGTATTATTAGCCACAGAGACTGTCGGGCACTGCGGAATAAGAGAGCGCTGTCATGACTAAAAAAAAAAAATTAATAAAAACGTGCCATCCAAATGACACGAGGGACAATTAACTGAAGCACAATGGTGCTAAATTTATTGCATGTCGGTTCATAATTATTTTGTAATCACATCGAGTGATCTACATTGCGTGGCTGATGTTTGAGAAATGAATGATTTCAGTATGTGTGAAAATAAAATGTAACGTGTAATAGCTGGGCAGGGGTTTTGTGTTTTATCTTACTTGTGCTGAATGAAAGCAGACTACTTCCTGCCTCGAAAAAAGCAAAGGCAAATCAACATCCAATGAGTCGAGCTTCGTGTGCAGATTTTTTGTTGTACTGTAAGGAATTAAGTTCTAGATGTTTCACAATAATAATTGTCATATGAACAGGAGATTAAGGCAGGGGGTTTGATGTTATTGTCAATTAGTAGATTTAGTAATCTAGTGTTAGCTACTGCACATCTCAACTACTTCTGAAGCTAATTCAAGCATCTGAATTATCTTTTATTTTTCTATAGCAGACAATGGCAGATACCTGGGTACAAAAAATATGACCTTGTATTGCATAATATATTGAGGCATTTCAGCATTTTAAGTACACAATACGTGTAAATAACCAAAAAGGTAATAAAACATCTAAAGACATAATCCACCCTACCTGCTGGACTGTTGTCTTCTGTGTATTCGATAGGATGCTCTGTCTCAGCCTCATTCTCCTTACTTTCTGCTGCACTGAGAACACGAGCCAGAGCCCTTGACAGGGTCGGAGCAGACTGGGCAGCTTTGGGCTGGACATCATATGCTGTTTTACTCTGAACTGGTGTTGCCAAACTTCTCTGCACCTGCAGGAAGAGAAGGGGGGGAAAAGAGAGTTCATAACCTGAAGAAGTTAAAAACAATGCAAACAAAGGTGGAGGGAATCAAAAGAACACTGAGGGGTCACATGTAGTTAAAACCTCTGTACAACCACACGGGGGTGATTAGACCTGTGCTCAGATTGAAGGTGGGCCATTAGCTCTAATGGAAATGTATAAAGTCACAAATCTTCATCTACTAATAAGAATGAGAAGGCGTAATTTGTCCCACCATAACAATTTCATTAAACTGCTAATAAGAGACGTGGGAAGATGTAATTTAATTCAGCTATACACACCAACACAATCCAGGTTTTATCAGCCAGATTAACTACAAACACCTGTATGGGAGGCTTCAGAGGCTTTAAATGTTGTTAATGATTTACCTTTTCCAGTGCATTGCCTAAACCAAGTTTAGGGGTAAGGAGCTTGGCTTCAGTCTGGAGACATGAACTCGATGCTCCAGGGGGCAAAAACCGAGGCTTTTTAACAGCATTGCCCAAGAGCTGGCTGGGAGCTCCTGAGCGCCGCATTCTGTGAACGGCCAACCCACAATAATCTATATCCTGAGGACAGAAAAAAAGAAATAACCACCCAATTAATACTGGCAACTATGGCATTAACAGAGTATTATGGTGTCAAACAACTGAGTGGACCCAAAACACCCAAGCACCGTTTCAAAGCTCTGGCAAAATGAGCATCTACATTTACAGGCTGTGTGAGGAGGACTGGTGGATTTCACCGTTTCATGGGTCATCTGCACCAAACTCAAAGCCGTCTTGTGTTGGTGCCTTTGTCCACAACAGGAATCATGTTTAGTTACCACCACTACTGGTGTATATGTTAAGACCAGCTTAGACAAGAGAAACTACAGACATTATAGTTCCTACATTATTAAATGATAACTTCATTAACGCTTTGATATAAAATGGAAAAAAATCTCACGAGCATCTTCCTAAATACACATATTAGTTTCGGGTCTATGAAGACACCGTTTGAGGTCTGTCAGCCTGTGATGGACATGAGCTAATATTTTATTAGGACATTAAGTAAACCTTTTGTAGTTTCTAAGACAAGGAAAGGACAACATGTAAGAATAATGTACTGATCTATGGTGACATCAATCCATTAACGCACCTCGACCGACGATGACACACACGTCTCTAATTATATCGTTAACGTGAGAACGTCAACCGGGAATATAACACTAACACGACCCATCCAATCACAATCTTCTCATATCGATCCTGAAATAATCTAGTCGGGAACGTTCTACCTTTCCAACCGCTCGGAAAGTCTTCGACCTGCTCACGTTAAACCTGGGTAAACGTTACGTTGTCTAGTCACTAACACACGCTATTGCACTTTCTTCCGACAGATGTTCTTCCTGTTAGTCGCTTTGGATAAAAGCCTCTGCTAAATGCCCTAAATGTAAACGTAAACAAGCTCTGGCTACACGAACCTGTTGTCTGCTAGCAAGCTAGCTAACTCGCTAGCAGATCAGGTTTACATTTCGCCGTATTGTCATGTGGGATAACATACATACATACACGCGCCAGGTAAAAGGTTGATAAAACATTAAAGCTTACAATATGTCAGCAAACTCCCCCAAATAAGATTCGTCTTGTCTTTTCTTCCTGTAACTTCTGTCTCCGTTCGGGTTCTCCCGCTGAACGATATGAAAGTACGTGATTGGTTGAAGTTCAGGAATGGGCGTGGTCAAAACAGAGAGGTGCGTTTGATTTCTCACATCGCCGTAGTTTACTTTTTCACATCCACATGATACTGCTGCTAGTCGTTACGGCCAGCGTATAAAGCAAGCTCACCTACCTTCTAATGGCGACCTCACTCCATCCCCCTAAATAACGTCATGAGAATTAAAATCCCGATAACGTCTACGTAGTCGAGGTTTTGCACAGCTGCATATGAGATAAATAGTAGTAGTACTATCTACTATTAGTAGTAGTAATATACACTTATAATAATATGTATTTATATACAACACGATTTCACAGCATGCACGTTGACTGTCATTGCAGAGGAAACAAAGGTGTAATTGAAATTATTACGATCCCATTGTTTAATATGCACTATACCACAAGGGGCCACAAGTAATGTTATCGATTACACCTGTTTTACCTTGCAATGACATGCTTAAAAGGCTTCTGTGAAAAGAGCAAATTATGAGATACTTTACTTGGGTATTTGAATATATGCACACTTAGATTTCAGAGGGAAATATTGCACATTTTTTCTACTGCATTTATTTGACACACATAATCCTTTAAATAGTAAACATTTAATTTTAAAAACCTATAATGAGCATATAGACAGCATACAATTATTTATATTGGCATTATGACACTATGAAATACAACAACGTTCAGATGAAGCCTCCATGTTAATGTGTCAGTAATTATAAACAAATACTTGCATTCCGGTGCATGATATTTCAACTTTTGATACATAAGTACATTTTGTGGAAAAGTCTCGCATAGATAAGGTCTTTTTCTATTAAGTAAAGGAGCTGAATGCTTCTTTCACCACTGAGTTCATGTTCATAGAATATAAAGGGATGGGCTAAATCCAAGTGTTCAGATTGCTCTTTGATTTTTGTGGTCTGACAGTATGTGTCATCTGACGTTATGCAGTCTTTAATCCAATCAGGGAGAGAGAGAGAGTGTAATCCATGTTAATCCCACATCCAGAGAGCACGCGAAAAAACCTAGGATAGGGTGGTCATTAACAGAGACAGAAACAGTTGAAGGACAGCAGTAATCTCTGACAGCAGCAAAACCTTTGGCTTTATTGGTGTGGTATTGAGGAAAACACGCTTCTTCTTTTGGGTGTCTCTTCTCCTGTAATTCTGTCTGTCTCTCGGATCTGATCTCGTCTGACAGCTGCCTGCCTGAACCCTCGTTGTTAGGGATACCTCTCCATGGAGACACATTCCCAAAGGTAGGGGAGGGCTTTATGGGAAAGGAGACCCTCACCTTGATGGAGCAACAAGTCAAGAGAGAGGATGAAGAAGGAACGACTATTTTAGTAGTGCAGAGATAAGAGGGAAGGTCACCTGAAGGGGAACAAGTGGAGTGGAAATCAACAGAGGGAAAGAGGAAGAAAGAGTTGGATGAAGCTATTTTGTCAGGTACGTAGGAATATTATTGTCAGAGTTGATAATCAAAAGAATAAGAGGAAACAAGCAGCGAGATTGGAGTTTTGTTCCCTTAATGTTTGAAAGGTTAGTATAATCTGTGTGGTTGTAGGATGGGCTATGATCTGGAGAGGTTTGTGGGCTATGTGAACGAGGGTCTCCTGTGCTGTGTGTGTCGAGACGTATTGGAGCGCCCCCTCCAGGCGCCCTGTGAACATGCCTACTGCAGCGCCTGCATCAGCAGCTGGCTGGTCCATCACCACTCCTGTCCCGAGGACAGACTTCCACTGGATGTGGGCAGTCTCAAACCACTGTACAGGTGTGTCTCTGCACACGTGTGTCGTTTATTATCCCTTCATTGTCGCTGTTCATCCTTCAGTTTTCATAATGTTTCTCTCTACTCCTGCTGTCCGTACTCCCCCTTAATGCTCTGACAGGTACATGCGTAATGACCTGATCCGCCTGCAGATACGTTGTGTGAATGCAGGGCAGGGTTGTGAGGTGGTCTGCTCCCTGGAGAGCCTGCACACACATGAGGATGAGTGTGAATTTGCCTACATTCCCTGCTCTAACACAGGTATGAAGCCTCACACGGAGCTCACTAATGTGTCATTTGTTGCATTCATCCATTTGGGGCAGCTGTGGCTCAGAGGTAGAGGGAGTCATCCTTCAATCAGAAGATTGGCGGTTCGAATCCCAGTTCCTATAGTCTGCGTGCCGAAGTATCCTTGGGCAAGATACTGAACCCATTGGCGTGTGAATGTGTATGAATGTGTTAGATCCTGATGTGCAGGCGGCTACTCTGCCATCAGTGTATGAATGTGTGTGTGGAAGCGTAAAAGTGACTGAATGTAGTGTGTGAAGCACCTTGAGTAGCTAGTTAGCTAGAAAAGCGCTATATAAATGCAGGTCCATTTACCATTTATTGGTAGTGTTCACATGGCTCCCTAATGATTATCCATATGGGTGTGAGGGACACAAAGGTAACTTGACACTAGTGTGTGTGTGTGTGTTTGTGAGCAACAGGTGGCTCTTTTGTTGTCATGGCTACCTCCCAAACTCGTGCTCGTATGGGACTCGTTCAGCTCCCATAGACCTCACAGAGTGCATTCAGGGTCAACTTCCCATCACTCTTTAATGAGCAATCTAAACGTGTGTGTATGTGTATACAAGCATCTGCTCTTGTGCTCACAATGTGACTGTGACCTGTCATTGGCAGGTGGAGAGTACATATGTTACCGTTGTGGTAGGTGTAGTTACTAAAGCGTGTGCATGCAGTGTGGCTTTTTGCAGTGTGAGATACAAGATTCAACCTGATATTTCAACCTGGCTGCTGTGATTTGTGAGAAGTTATTACATTTGGACAAAGATGAGGCATAAGTGCAGCGAGGAGAAGTTGGGAAAGTCTATATGACCAGGGATGAAAAACAATAACAACAATTCATTCATGGGTACAATGTACAACTGGCAAGTCAACTTTCACAAAGATTTATCCTCGAAAGAATTACAGAATAATCAATAATAATTATGCTGGGACAAAATCAGCAGCATGTTAAATCTTTTTACCCTGTAAGAACTTAAAAAGCACCACTGTAATGAAGAGGGATTGGATGTTTGGCCACAGGTGATTCATTTGAATCTGTAACTGTAATATTTAAGTCAAGGATCTGCACCACTACTTGACAAATGTGTTGGTAGTTTCCACTTGTGTGTGTTGCTGTGACGTGTAATTGCATATGCAAAGTGGTGTCTGCAAACCAATATCCTTTTGTAAAATCTTTTTAAAGATTTAATTTGAGGACACGGTTGCTTGATGTGAGGCCTATCCATCTCTGTGCTCCCATCAGGTTGTCCCGTTCAGGTCGAGCGGCGGGGTTTGGAGGCTCACCTTTCAGAATGTAACTTCCGCAGCAGGGAGTGCTCGCACGGCTGTGGCCACACCCTTCTCTCCATCGACCAATCACAGCATAACTGTGTAGCAGAGCTGCGCACAGAAGTGGAGATGCTCAGGTAATCTTCAACAAAGAGGCAAATGCTACAGTTGATATCTGTTTCTTTTAAAGCCTAATTTTATTCATGACAGGGCAGAGATGCTGTGCAAGGTGGAGGAGGTGAGACGAGAGATGGAGTCTCGGCTGGACTCACAGAGGAGACACATGGTGCAGAAAGAGTCGCAGCTGAAGAACGACATGGAGGAGCTCAAGGTGACCCTTCTCATGTGTTTACCCCTCAGTTTTTAAGGTACATTACTTGAGTTGTGAGTAGTGAGAGCTACTTTTACTGTCGGTCTGAAAGTATTTTGACTCTTACTTGTCAGTGCGATTCTGAAGTGGAACTCCCTTTAGGATTTAATGTTTTATTCAGCGCTGTCAATAATGCAGAAAAAGTCTACGCTATGAACCATGTTGTGTCCTCCATCCAGGTTCAGTTGTCCCGTGTGATGTGTGACATGCGAGCCTTGTTAGGAGCAGAACGTCTGAGAAGGCAGGAGCTGGCAGAAGCAGAGCTGGAGAAGAGGGAACTGTTGGAGCTCCTCAGAGATCTGCAGCCCACCAGGAGTCAGCATCCTGCCGAAGAGGCATCCGGGGACCAGGATCCCAGAGCCGACATAACATCTGGGTGGGAGCTGCAGGCTGAGCCGACAAGACACCAACAGAGGGAGGCGTCTTTACATGCCTCCAGCCTGTCCCTTCATTCAGCTCAGGCCATAAACACATCTGGTCCTGCTTCACCTCAGATGGCAGAGGGGACACGTAAGGGCGGGACCAGGAGCCTGACTCTGGACTGCATCAAGAAGAAGAGCCGGGAGGTGACGGTCATCTGAGTAGACTGAACTTGTGGGAGATCGGCCAAACCAGAAAAGATTCAACCTTTATTTTTGTTTGTGCAATCTGTGGGCTTATGTAAAAGTGAAAGGGCATTTATTCATTTTGGACACTCACCACTGATCTCAACTGCAAACAGATCACTGTATAATGTCTTGTGGATTTTGTATCCGTTTTAATAAAACAGTTACTTCAAGTAATTATCTTGATCAAATTATTCCTAGTTTCCTCATTAGTGATCCTTCCGATTCAGTATTAACCACTTAGTAAATGTTTTCTTTTGAAAATAAGAAGATAGTTATAAAAAGAACTTCTTAAAAAAGCAACAAAAAACAAACCTATGAGAAAATGATGGGTATTGCTTCTCGACTCCCAATGTGTAATCTTTTTAGGTTTGTCAGTCTAAGGTATGAGAAAGAAGGCATCCAGAGGAAATCTAGACCGCTGGCAGAGCTTTCATGTTAAACTGCATCGTACAGTTCCTGGTGAAAATCATGTGTTTTGGCAATAATAGGTTTCATGAAGACTAGAGGACGGCATGTAGCACTAACGATATAATCTGTGACATTAGTGTGGTTACCTGAATATTTGTCTGTTGCAGTTGGCAAAGGCATGTATTTTGGGTTCAAATTGTATTGCACTATTAAAAAAAACCTAGTCTTTTTCTAAATGGCCATCTTGGGCTGTAATTAGCAACAGTTAACGATGATCATTTATCATATCTTAATGGAATATCATGATACACAATTATGTAGTCTAAATTGGAAATGTGAACCTATTAATTTCTCAGAAAATCTGACTAAAATGCTGCTTATGGGAATCCTCCAGTATAGTAAAATCAAACAAGTGTCTTAACATGATCACTCTTTATTTGTGTGCATGCATGTAAACAGGGTTTAGCTGGACACTAGAAACACTAGAAACTGTGCATTTTGCACCCAATATCTTAATTCAATGTACTTCTATGCAAAAATAGACTTTACCATGTAGTTATTTCATATAGACTACTTATTTATTGAACCACAAGAAAACATGCTATACCGTGATATATATTGTTGGATATGAAATGATCTACTTTGGCCCAGCCCTAGCTGTACTGTCTTTTTAAACTAAATTCTTGTCATGCACCTTGAAGAACCTTCAGTATGGTGTAGTTTTGTCCCTTTAGAGAGGTTCATTTGTTCCAGTTTAACTTTTAAAGCATGCTACTGGTAAAAAGTGCTCCGAGGAATGCTTGTTTCACAGATAATCACAGTCTTTGTCTGCATCAGTTCATTATTTCATCTGGTGTTTGCTGAAAAACAGTGTAAGCTCAGTTACTATGACCTTTATTCTCCAAATACAACTCAAGATAACAAACATAAAACATCCACACAGTCTGTACGTCATCGCGTCATCATCCCACCACGTTTCCATGGAGACAGTATATATGATACTGATTGGTCCACATGTTGCCACGAAAGGCTGTAGTCAATGCCCAGGTGAATTTACCTGGTGAAGGAGCGAACATGCCTGCCCCTCCCACCTCCACTTCCTCCCCCACCACTGAATTTGCTCCCCTGAGATCCTCTCCCCCCTCCTCCACCTCCTCCTCCAGCGCCGCCGCCGCCACCTCCTCCCCCGCTAAGCCACGTCAGTCCAGCGCCTCCTCTTCCCCGCGGGGCTCGGTCCCGTGGAGCCAGCCGATATGGACCTGGCAAATGAAGATGGAGGGAGAAGGAAACAAAAGCACCACATTTTATGTTCAGGATTCAGAAATTCAAAGTCGAAAATCAAGTAAAAAGTGTGTTTGGGTCCACGCTTCTTACTTGCTGGGGGTTGTCTAGAGGGCAGCGGCCCACGTGTGAAGTTGCTTTGTCCTCCGCGGGGTTCACTGTAGGTTCCTCTGTGGGTGACAGCTGGAACTTGGCCACTCCATGATGAACCACGGCCTCCTTCTCTGCGAGTGTAGTTACCTACAGAACCCAAACAAGAGGATTTACCTCCCTCCCCTGGCCAAAAAGTGGCTCTGCACTGCAGTATGCCCAAATTCACGACATTCGGTGATACTGATGGTTTGAAGAAAAAAATATTTACTCAAGGTTCCCTAACTGACGAGGAGTCTGAAGGTGTAAATTATTAGATTGGTGTCTCTGTATATGAAAGTGTCTGCCATCAGAAGTAATAAATGCAAATCCACTTATGATTTTACTATTTTTAAGGAGGACTTGGTTAAGTAGGAACATTTGGAAAAAGTGCCCAGTGTCACTAGGATTGTGCGTACTTACCAGACAGCAGTACACCTTTAGGTTGTGGTGGAGTGAAAAAGCGAGTCTGGCTGTGGAAGGTGCCTCTGCCTCGGTTGCCAGTGAACAGTCCTCTGGTAGGGGGTTTGGGGGAGCTCTTCGGGGGTCGTTTAGGAGGTAAAAGTCCAAGAGGGGTGGTAATGTCTTTAAACTCCGCCGCCACAAAGTCGTCGACATGCATACTGGGAGGACGAGAGGTGTTCTGTTTGCGCTGGCGGAAGATATCATGGGGTCGGTTGAGATTCTGTCCAAACCCTCCTCGACCTCCACGGCCGCGAGGAGCAGCCATGATGTGGGCTCTCTTAGCAGGTTCAATGTAGTCTGATTTACCGCTGCAGAAACGAGCATGAGATGACATTCAGTCGGTTGATTAAAAACAATAATCAAGATATTAGTTCCCTGTAAAGGATACAAAATTAATGTGAAAAAAAGCAACCAAAGACTGTACCTTGTAATGAACGTCTCATGCTTATGTTTGCCGAGTCGGAAGCCTTTTGGAGCCTTACTGTCACCAGGAGAGGAGGGCTCAGACATGAAGGAGCGCTCCAGCTCTGCCTTCAGGTCCAGTTCTGGACAACACTCCTGGGCCAGACCAACCAGATCCACCTTCACCTGCCACACAGACAGAGCAATCACAGACACCGTCCACCCACGTAAAGACTGACTCAGGGCTTAATAACCGTCAGTGATCATGTGTCATTAGGTGTAATAATAATGTTTCAGCATTTCATGGGCATGTAAGTCATAATCAAAATCCATTTAAAGTATATAAGTTTATAAATTACATAGCAGTCAAGTAGTAAAAACACTTTACATAAACATATCCATAGTGTATCAGTGTCTAATATTCTGACAAATTTCTGGTTTAAACCAGTTTTCCCACAGTGTACTACTATGTTTGCCTTAGTGCTGAGACTACAGTAATGCAGAGTTTTTATTATTATTTGAAGAGTATAACGTTCTTGCTTCCGGTATTTTGACCAATTACTGCAATAAAAAGAGAATAAGAAAACGGAGAAAACGGATCTGGATTCTCGTTTTTTGCGATAGTGTCTTGAAAGGACACGTACACAAACACACTTACCATATCAAGATCTGCTTCGATGTCATCCGTTTGGAAGGGAGAGAACCACAGAGTCTTCAGCTGCTCATCCAGAGCTTCTGACAGAATGAACACCGTCCTAAAGATAACATTGCACAGAGGGATGATATATATTTATCATCCCATCCAGTTGTTTCCTCTCACTTGCCACAAAAGTGATGCACAAAGTCTATTTAAGTATATTACCTGTAGTTCTTATTTCATCATTTTTCTTATGAATATCTGATAATCGTTCTGTCATTTTAAATGGTACATTTCCCTGACTGGGATGGTAACTACCCCCCTGTTACTGATGACTGAATTTAGACAGAGGAAGAAAAAAATCCTGATCCGGGGCTGTACCTGTGATTAAACTGGGCCCCGAGCATCTCCGGTGCTGGCAGAGTGGGCTCAGTGTCAAGTGCAGGAGGCGTGTCCGTGGCCGTCTCCAGTGTCTGCCTCAGAACAATCACAGTCTCCAACATCGTCTCCAGTGAATCATCTTCCTTACATAGCGTCTAAAGACAGTGTTTAAGAGTTAGTCTGTGCCAGGGCAACAGCACCCTTACTTTACAAAAACGATATATATGTTTATAATTCATACCGTGATCTGTTTCTCTAAAGTAGGGAGCGGGTGAGACTCTGACTCCTCCCACTGCAGTAGAGCTTTCATCTCAGAGCCTGACAGCAACCGTGGATGAGGGAAGGCAGCTTCCTCGCCAGACCCCTGGGCCTCATCCACACACTGCATTAGGACACAGAGAGATCCAACAATAGAAACCAACCATTACACACAATGTGCAACTTTGCAAGAGCTGCAAAGTCTTGCACAATTGGTAATTTAGATGGAGCCGCCACATGCCTAGGAATTCATACGTAAAGCACTTTGAAGACTTGAAGAATCAGCCACTGCAAACGCCAAAGTTATAATTATTTCCAACAAGCGTATCAGAAAAAATAAAACCAATACTGACCATTGTTTCAGTGTTGAGGATCTGTCTGAGGAAGTCAAGCAGAGCTGACAGCAGATCTGCTGAGTCCTTGTTGAAGGCAAACACCAATCTCTTTAACAGTGAGCTTAGACCAGCACCACACTTCTTCAGAGCTCTGAAACAAAGTTCAAGTGAAATCAAAGCGCTGTTTGACAAAGAAAATGAGCCATACCTGGCAGAAAGAGATTATAAAAAGGAGTCCGTGGTAATGCCAAGAAACAAGAAAAAAGCATCGCCACTTACACTTTGAGGTGGTAGAGTCCGTAGTCATGCTCGGTGAGGAATGTCAAAGTCCTGATACAGGTTAGGAGGAGTGGGACACTGCTGTCTGAATTCCCCAAAACATCCAACACAGAACTGCACACTGATGAAATCATATCTCGCCCTGGAAGTGCATTAGCCAGCTGCTCAACCTCTGACATGCAGCTTTCGCCAGGTGGAGAAACCACCAAAGAAATGTCCTGGTGGAGATGGAGATTCAGATTTCTTAGGCTTCGTCTTTTCCCTGTAAGAACTTGTTTACATAGGTCACTTGCATTCATGTTCCACTTACCTGGTCACACAGTGACTGTAATATTGTCCCCACTAGTTCACTGCATTGCTGCTGCTGTATGGAGTGGTCGGTTGGAGGAACCAACAGAGACAGAAGCGATGGGAACAGATCGGCCAGTTGTTCCTCTCCAGACACAGACCCGGACAGGAGGTGCAGTGTTGCACTCTTACAAGCTTTCTGCGACACCAGAGCATCCATCAACGACAGCAGACGCAAGACCTGGCCCCAGCACACGCTTTTCCCCTCCACCCTGCAGTCAGAACATGGCATCCACTTACAATACAATCCACAGCATAAAAACAAACCACTGATGGTGTATTTTTCACTCACGGCTGCAGCTCCTCCGACAGCAGCTCCAGCACGGCCTTCATGATGAGCGTTGCGGTGGGGGAAGACAGGTCTGCCAGTTGAACACACATTCTCCTCAGCATGGCCAGCAGAGGAGGGCAGCTGGTGGCACACACACACCTCAATGCCTCTGAAAGCAACTTCCACTGCGCCCGGATGTGCATGCTCCACAGCTTCCTGGTGTTTAAGGCTATAGCCACATCTTGGACTGATATCACCTGCAGAGCCAATGGTCTATTAATATAAACTTTTTTGAAATCAACAGAAGTTAAAAGGCCAGTAGGATAAAGTCAGTTACCTGGGTGCTCTGCATTGGCAGTGGAAGAGGCAGGAGCTCAGACAGCAACGTCAAACCAGAGAACACACCTTCAGGAGCTTTCATCAATGAGCCCAAAACCTCCTTTAGCATCAGAGACCACGTGTTACTGGCCAGAGTCTCTTCAGTATGGGTCACCTGCAACAAAATGCATAAATTGACTGAGAATAATGACACGAATAACACTTTCTGCAAGATATTTCTTGGCTAAATAAATACGCCTATACTCTTGCTCATTTACACACCTCTTCATTAACACCCTGCGTGAAGGTGAGCAGGACGTCCACGATGAGCGCCTGCACCCTCGTCTCCTCTCCGTCCAGACGTCCCGACGCAGGGATGGAGCACACTATCATGTGGAGCGTCACCAACACACTGGCCACGCGAGTGTCCCTGAATTGAAAAGCTCCCCCGCGTAAAAGCTCCATCAGCATGGTGCGCAGCAACCGCAGTGTGCTGATGCATATACTGAGGATCATGCAGCGCTGCGGCGTGGGGCCCATGTGTCCATGCACGCGCCATGGCTGCAGCAACATGCCGCACAGCTTCTGGAAGACACGCACACACATATCTAGACCCTCGCCGGAGAACAGCTGGACCCCTGCGAGACTCCACTTAAGATCCCTCTGCTGACCTGCAGAAAGGAGGAAGACAGTGAAAAAAGTGTGTCCACCTTCAGCAACATCAACACCTGTGTCTTCTGTAACTGTTGTAGCCAACATCAAGGATTATGGTTTTAAATCTTAAAAATGCTCTGTGGAGTTTTGACCCCTAGTAAATACAGGAAAGAGGAGGTCAGCAAGCTTGTTGTATGAATGTAAACCAATTACAAAGACCTTCAAGTAGAAAGAAGACATGATGTCCTTGAAGTCTTTTTATTAACTGGACTATTACAGAAATCATGTTGGGCGTCTTTACCCTCGACAGCAGCTGGGGGGCAGGCAATGTGACAAAGGACCCTGAGAGCAGTTACTAGTCCACTTCCCTCCAGAGTCAACACATTCTCCAGATTCTGAAATCAAGAGAAGACATACATTTAAAATGACATCTAGGTTTGTCATTTGCATACAGATAGACAAAAGGAAAATGTTTGAGCAGAATTGAGACGTTGAAGCTCTGCATTCCAAGGAGATGTACTGTATTTTGATGGCTCTAATGTACTAAATTAAATGAAAACATGAGTTGAGTCAGACTTAAAAGTATACTTCTTGACAGTTTATTTGTTGATAAAGTTTTGCTATAAGTGGCGGCTACATTGTACTGTTTTCCTCTCTATAAATCTTGATTAAATAAAATATTATGTAACTATTATATTATGTTCCTGCAGGTTATGGTAGGATCAGAGACCTTGATTCCTCCACTAAAATAGTGAATGACAAATCATTGGCAGCCACCCAGATACTGAAGAGTTTTATCACTCAGTGAATAAGACATAGGAGTTATTAAGACTGTCTGCAGGTAATGTACAGAGATGAAAGCTCACACAGTTAAGGAAAATTAAAATCTGGTGAAATCCTGCTTTACTTCAGCAGTAGGTTTATTGAGGGAGAGGTCTGTACCTGTTTGATGTAGTCTATGAGTGTGGGAATGCTGCCGATCTCAAAACGAAGTTTTTCCAGAGGCTCCAGCCATTTGCTAAGCTCTGAAGTACAAAGAACAAAAGATTAAAAATAAAAAACACTCACACAAAGAGGTGTCGCATACGGCATGATGCTTTAATGCAACCTTGGTCATATTTACCCTGTAACTTGGCATTGGTGTCATCAGCCTTGGCTATGGTGAGTAGGGGGACAGCATATTGTTCCATCATCCGCAGTTCATTAGAGCTCTGCACTACCAGCAACACCAGCATACAGGCATAGTTATACGTCACTGCTTTGCGAGCTTTGGCCTCACTTAAAAAAAAAAAAATTGAAATCAGTCGCTGCACAGGTAGCTGAAATAAAATCATGTCATACAGAAAGAGACACAAGGAGAAGACAGCTGTACCCCTGTCCGTCCTTGCTGTGGTGCTGGAGCAGGGTGACCAAACACGACATGTTGTTCTCCAGGCTGAGAATGTGGGCCACAGCACTGCGACCAGTCTGTGTGAAGGTCATCAGGTAGAGCGCATGGAGCATGCCGAGTACCTCTGCACTGTCACCTTCCTCCAGCCCAGCTCCTCCTTCTCCACCGGCGGCCACATAGCTCATGAGCTCCGACACATTCTGCAGAGCATGCAGCGCCTGCATTAGCCACACGCCGAAGCCCTCTTCACCGAAGCCTGGCCCTGAGGCACATCCCTCTCCCCCTGTAAAGGTGGTCTCCTCACTCTCAGCATCTGCCATCGATGCCAGGAGACGCAACAGCAGGTTGGTGGGAGAGGGCTGGGCCAGAAGGAAGAGCAGCCCTGACTGGGTGAGCGACAGGAAGCGTAGGATCTCTCGAACAGCTTGGGTGACGCCTAAGTGACCCGCCGCTGCAGCCGCTGACAACACTGCTGCCGTGCTCTCCAGGAAATGACATGCATGCATATACCTGAGGAAGGAGAAATGCATTATTACAAATCCAATCAAGGAGTACCAACTACATTCAACGTTGTAACTGCAGGTTTGAAGTCATACGTGTTTGAATGTATACCTATACAGTGTTGGGTATGGGTCGTCCCTTTCCTGTGGTCCCGTTATTCTAGCAGTAGTAGGAAAGGCTTTCCCAGGTGGCTGCACCATGCAGTAAGGGGCTGTCTCTAGCAGGTGATGTAATTCTTCCAAGACCGCTGCTAACCTATCAAGCTCTGCCTCGCTCACGGGGGAGGAACCTAGCGATGGTTCCTCCTCCATGGGGCTCTCAGTATCCTCCATCTCCTCCTGAGAATGACAGTCAGACGTGATCACCATGAAAATGATATCAGTGTCTTTGAAGTGTGTGAGAAAGAGTGTGTGTGTCTACCTGCTGTCGTTCACACCATGCGGCTGCTGCACGCTGCAGGTCGACCAGTACCTCATACATGTGGCTCTTCTGTAATATGGCGTTGCCAGCTGTTATGACCCTGACTGTTTCTTCACGCAGGAACAGCTGGACTAAATGCTATAAAAAGGAAATACCGGTTAGTTTCAGATATTAATCGAAAAAATTGTGTCACATCGGTTCAATGTGTGGACCTGCATTGTGTTGTATTTAAAGATCACCTCCCACTTAGAATAGTAGGCTAGGTTCCATTTTTTTAAACAAAAATAGAAGATAAATCATTTTCAGTGTATTCTTATTCTCTATAGCTGGCATTCCTTCAAAATAAATCTAAAAGAAAATATGTACACTCTGTGATTCTAACCTGATAGCCGCTCTTCTCCGACTCTTCTGCATGTAGGAAAGCCTCTGCACCAGCAGGAGTGCTGGTCAGAGCACCCAGAGCTCTCAGGATACTCAGCTTGAGTGTGGATGAGACATGGTCTGCTTGGACCAACCCCAGCAGCACACTCAAGGCCCCTTCACGCAGCAGCACTGACAGGCCCTGTGGGCACTCCGCAAGTTGTGATGCCAGCTTGGCACCGGCCTTCAATTGTCTGAGGTTAAGAGCAATGGGTTGTGTGAGAGCAATCTCCATATTCAGAGCTTGGAGTGCCCATTGGACTAAAACACTAACAGGTTCCTCCATCTCGCCCTCTCCTTGTTTGATTAAATGTGCAAACCCTTTGGCCAGTAGTGCAGGTGCCTGTTCCAGAGCAGTGACCCAGTGGGCATCTCTGTCATCTCCAATACTAGCAAGTAGCTCTTTAAGCTGGGCAACAGCCTCAGCCTCCTCTCCACCTGCTGGCCCTTCTGTTCCACCAGGGTCCCTGGGCTCCTCTACACTGGCCTTCTCAAACTGGGTATCAAAGCGGGTCTTGTATGGAGGGGTGAAGTAGAGCAGGGGTCTGAGTTCTCTCTCATATGGGTCATACTGGACAGGGGGGACCGATGCCAGGTCCTCTGGAGTGTAGTCCATGTCAAAGGTGGGCAACTTGAAGCTTCCATTATCCAGATCATCCTCATCGCTGGAAATCTGCTCATAGCCATCGTCACCTGAAAGGGTGGGAAAGATGAAAAAGAGAGGGGGAAAGTGACAAAAGTGAATCTATTATGAACAGGATTCGTACATCCTTCAACCAATCATAAAATATATGTGTAAAAACTAATGAAAGTGGGGAGGCCAGCGACTACTACATATTCCCTTGCTCATTCACAACGTCATACAAACCTACTCACACGCGGCGGCATCACTCCAAACATGCTGGGTTAGTTTGACATGCAGGATGTCACGACAGCACACGCAGCCACGGCTTTCAGGTCGTGTGAGTTAGCCCTACACATGGCAGCTTATGACTGTTGATCATAAGACTTCAGAATAGCCCGGGGGTGGGCCAGCTGAGAGTTGTGGAGCACCCAGCCATTGTAGATGAACGCAGCATGCCAGAGCACACACTCTCTCCAACTGTCACTCATTCCCAAATGGACCCTGCTCCTGTGGCCCCAGGGGGAGTCTGAGGAGTTTGCAGTACCAAGGGGGTTCAGGGCCGGGCATCCATTTGGGATTGCACACTATCCTACTCTCACAAAATAACTCCCCTACCTTCCTCCATCTCCTCTTCCTCACCCTCATCTTCCTCCTCTTCTTCGTCATCTTCCAGAACACTGCCCTCGGTCCTTGCATCTTCTTCCTCCTCTTGCTCCTCCTCTTCCTCCTCGTCGCCTTCTTCTTGTTCAGCGTCTGAGTACGTTTCATCAGCAGGCAGCGATCTTTCCGGCGACACAGCCTCCAGGTAGTCGTCACGGCCCTCTGACGGCTCATCTTTGACCACGCCCACTGCAAATGTCACAAGAGAGGCCAGAAGGCATACAGTTCATCTCATTTCACCACAGGCCACAACCGAACATGCAAACTATATATGATCTGTATAAGTAGAGGCCTAGAAAAACAAACTAAGAATCACACCGGTGCTTTAACACAATGCTTATAAATGAATGATAGCCTTTGTCTAAAGAATAACACTTGGTTTTCACACCTGACAGGCAGCCACGTTTACATTAATTTCAGTACATTGTGATTATCAGCAAGCAGAGACTTGCTTGGGAAATGTAACGTAACACAGTGAACGTTGTGTACCCTTTACCTGTACAAGAACACTTCACCTTTTCAAATACACACACAACCATGTACTGAAATAAATTGAAACATTTGCCAACTGACTAATTAGGAAACATTTGATTAAAAACAAATAACCTTGGTTTGAAACTTTAATCAGTTCAGACAAAATTGAAGCAAATGTGCTGAGACATGCAAAAACGTACTCCCATATATGATTATATGGTGCTAGTTGTTCAGTTGAGTTGGCATCTGCTGTAAATGCATAAATGTAACTGATGGTGAAAACACTGAATTCTACTTTGAAACTGATAAAGAAACTGCCAGGTGACTAATTTGCTAAATTCTCAAGATATCACTTTATTTTGATCCAGGAAAACAGCGGATACAACTTTTGATTATGATAATATCAACCAGGCAGACGCTTCAACAATACGCAGTGTCTCTGTTACTGATGATGAATCAGTACATTGAATGTGGTAGATATAATGTGATAGCACTGAAAGCATGTGTAGTTCTCACCTGTCACTTGGACCTGCTCTTCATCATCATCATCCGGGGGCGGAGGCCCAGGTGGAGTGCGAGGCCCTCTGGGTGCTGGTCTAGGTGGGCTTCCATTGAACTGGTCATCTTTTTCCCACTCTATAAAAAATAAACAACAATAACAAGTAAATCGGGGGAATGCTTATTGCATGCTTCAGTTTCAGGAAGTGGGTGTGACGTATGATGATGACTATTGATGATGCGCACCTTGTTTAACGATCCGCTTGGGCCCGCTTGGCTGTTGGGGGGGTGGGGGTGGAGGAGGAGGGGGTGAGGCTTGGTCATGTCCATGTGAGCGCTCTGCTGTCCCGTACACTGCTATAGTCAGACTGGTGTACCAGCCACGCAGCACCAGGCCGTCTGTGTTCACCTGCATGCACAAAGCCATTATTAGTTATTCACGAATCAACAGAACAGAAATAAAGATTAGATTGTTTGTGACAACCACTGACCTTTCCACTGGGTCTGAAGACGATGGACTTGTTCTCATCATATTCCAGACTGAGAGCAGAAAGCAACACAGGGAAGATTAAAAGACTAGTGCAAAATATGCCAATGCTGAACGATTCTTAAACTTGTGTTTACCATTCATGCTATTTTATAAGGGTGTACTTTCATTATTATGCTATTATATCATCAATAAATCAGTGGCATAAAATTCTTAAAATGACAATAATATTGTTTATCACAATTATTTCTCATTTTGTTGGAAGGTACATTGTGTGAGAGGCCTAGGAGCTACTGTGTTGTCGTTCAAAACACACACATACTGTCACATTTTGTCTCAGAAAAAGACAAAATGCCAGCAAAAAACTCATCTTGTAACAAACAGAAGAAAACTGCATTATCATGGTTATGATCAGTTGACAAAGTATTCTTGTCTAAAAATGTTTCTGTCAAGTTTGTTTTTGACATTTGGATGGAACTTAAATTAGCAATCAAACAGGTTAAAAAAACTTTCCCAGGAGAGATAATAATAACTTGGGCGTGTCAAATTTAACTCTGACACAATAGACGCTTCAATACAAGTTGACACGGATGCTACTGCGCACACCTCAGTTATTATGAGGGTAGAATAAAAATGTTGGACGCTATTAATCTATTCCACCAGGACCTCTTAAGGCTTTTTTTAGTCACCTTCAGCTACTTTGTGGGTGGGGTTGCGTTTCTGGAGAGACCAGTCAGCCAGAGTAGGAACAAAGAGACTTGAATATGGGTGGGTGCAGGTGTACACACACACCCACCCAAGACTGGTTCTACAGGTAAGACAGACTTCTGCATCTTAAGCACTTTTGAGATTTGACCAGGAAATACAGAAACAGAGGAGAGCCTGGGACTTCTACAGAAACAAAACAAAAAGGGGGAATGTGAAAATCATTGAGACCTTCCCAGTCTGTGAAACGTGGGGTTGTTGGGTTTGGTGGCATTATTGAAGAACAGCTCCAACTGGAAGGCATGAGGTGAAGTCTCCCTGGTAACACAGAAATGCACACACATTATTGTGGCAGTCAGGGCTTAGTCTCCTTCTATCCATAAGGCTTGATTGAGTATTTGGTTATAAATCAACATAAGAGTCAGCGACCCTTATACAAATATAGACTCAGTTGCCACTTTATTGGGAACAGCTGTAAAATCTATTGTCTAGTGGGTATTTGTTGACACTGTTGGAATTGTTAAAATTACATTATACATTTATTATCGCGGTCCCATGGGTGTTGCTGTACTGCATTGCATTATATTGAGAGCTTACTTGCATGAGATGGGGCAGAAAATGATCATCAATAACTATGACATCAGTGCTAAACAATACACATGATTAACACCTCTATGACAGTGTCAACATAAACCTGAATATTATATATAAGCATCATGGAATCAAGTAGATGTTATGGCAGAAAGGTTGTATTGGAATGCATTAGATTGTGCAGATTTTCCATACCATTTACTAACCCTGAACAAATGTACTTTATCCCTATGTTTATTAACACTGTGATATACAGTATATTTAAAACATATAAACCGGGAGAGGATTGTATCTATATGGCACACCTGCACAATATTGAGTCATAACCTACTCAGGTCTGTGCATCGTTGAGCACTGCACCCATTCATTCAGATAAATGACATCACACATGCCTAACGGGCTCAGTGGGAATCATGATCCACACAACAATGGAGCTCAGGTGGCAAACTACTTTCCTACCTGCATGCACAACCAGAAACACACACAGCTCAGGTATCTGTAGCAAACAAACATCGCCACATATAACAATCGCAATGAGGTTAAGGCTTTCCTGCAACAAGGGTGCACAACAAACTTCTCTCTCAGTACAATTCTGCTACCAGGAGTCAGAAGATCAATACAATAGCAGTACTCCTTTCCCCAGATTTAAATCCAACAAAGGTAGTACTGTAGTAACCATTTAGATGTGAGGTTATATGAGGCCAGGGAATGCTGTGATGAAGTCTCACATGAATAAATGGACTGTTAGTGGAAATACTGAAATGTATAATGAGACTTACATAGAATCTGTCATGTTATCAACACTCAATATGCTTAATGAACATTGTAACACATTTAAGGGAGGATTTGTTGCTTTTTGAACTAGGTGGACCCAATAATCTGGCAATTTACCGATTGTCAATGAATGATGAATGTTTATGAGTGCCAGATTGGTCTTACCCAAATGCTCTGCTGTCAGGTATGTTGCTGTGTGCTTTGATCCCAGGAGGAATGACCCGCACCTCTGTGATGAGCACCCCACAAGGAAACCGCACCACATCCACGTTGGTTAACTGAAGTACATTGAACATCATAATTAACAAAACACATTTACAATATCTTCACTAACCACGCCAACCAGTACTAATACTACAGACCAGAACAGTCCCTTTCGCAGAGGTAAACATGCTCAGTTTGAGACTTTAAAGTTAGCATTAGCCATTCAGCTAACTAGCAAACAAACCGCGCTAGGGTGCAAACGACAAAAGCTGCGTGGCATTCTCCGATCATTTAAATAAAATAGCGTTTAACCAACATATTTGATACGATTAGATGTGATGTACATTTAGACAAGGGAATCGAATCAGTGAAATGCAACGCTATCACAACAACCACGATACAACGGCTAATATTAGCCATGTTGACATCGTTAGCTTGGAAGTTTAGCATCGATGTCCAAAACTGCTGCATACAACGGGTTTGAGTATTGAATGCAGGCAGAGCTTAAGTGAAAATAGGAAAGGGTCGTAATGCGGGAGATACATTACCTCTGCACTCTGATGCTTGAACGTATCTATAAAGAGAAGCTCAGTGGAGGTGTCCCCCGCCATCGCTTTCTTGTGCTGCGTCGGGCCAAGGTTACACTTCCGGGTTAGTGCTAATACTTCCGGATCAACAACTGCACGAGCGCTCCGACATAAACAATTGTGCATAAGAAATAGATAAACATATTTTAAATCTTTAAAAAAACACATTTGTATCTAATAAATATTGTATCTAATAAACATTTGTATCTAATAAATAAGTTTGATAAATAAGTTTGTTATCAACACTATTATTAATATAATGTCTAAATGTAGCCTATTATTATTGCTTTATAAACTGTGTAACGGAAAATGGAAAAGCTATACGACCAATTGTAATAATATATAATATGAACATATAAATCATATAATATATTTAATTACAATAACCTTTGATGTTTCTCAATCAAGCGTGAAACGATAGTTGCAATCAGTGCATCATTTGCAAGTTAATCTAATTGTTCAGTTGTTCAAACAATACATTTTTAAATATGAACGAATTAATTAATTGATCATTATTGTTGTTTTTCTTGAAACACATGTATGTGTGTTTTCATTTTATTAAATTTTTTTTTATTTAAATGTGTTATATTTTTGTTGGGTGTCCTTTATGTCAGAATCAGAATTTATTTTTAAAGATAGCTTTATTGCCCAAGTTATATTTGACTATATATATATATATTCAATATATTTTAACCTTTCAATAAGACATTTATTTAAAAAAAAAAAAAGGCATGTACCCTAAACATTGACTCGTAAATTGTTATAAAATGAAATCTTTAAATTACTTAAATAATGAAAAGCATAATGTATTGAAATATACTAATATTTTTTTGCCCTGGGTGTCTGCCACGTCCTATTGAGTAAACCACCTGAAGGAGGGAGGGGGCAGGTAGAGGGTCACGTGGTCATACAGGTACTTGCACTACAAAAACGAGGAACCTTCAGCCATTACTCCGCGATGGTGACTGCGGGAGGCTTCACGTAAAATTTAACGCGCGACGAAACTTGGATTTACGGACCTCATCTTTCAAGAGTTTATCCTCTCGCCTATCTTCAGCCACTGTCTGTTAGCCCTACTTTTGCGCACATTAGATTAGTTGTGTTGCTGTTGTTTTTGGGGCTTTGTTTGTGTTCAGATGACGGCGCAGGTAGACTACCTGGTGGTGGTTTTCACCGCCACATCTGGCGCGAGCGGAGAGCTGCTGGGATCTGACGAGAAGGAGCTCGTGCACTTGGTTTGGCAGCTGGTGGATGTAAAGAACAAAAAGGTAAAAAAATAAAAAGTATTACAGGCAGTTATTGTTACTCTCAAATATGGTAATGTACTGGTAAATAAGGAGTGGGCAGGTAAACAACTCACATCGCAAAAATACTCAAATACAAACGACAGACATTTATAATAATATTATAATAGCGTTGTGACTCAGGTGAGTAAAATCTATGAGTTTAAAAGGCTCTGAAGTTATGCAGTGTAACGAGGACAAATATATTCTCCTTATGGTGTCTACAGATGTTTAAAAAGGCTCATGTTTTTGTTGTTGTTCTTTCGATAATATAAAAGTAAAAAAGGTAATTACAGTCACTTAATTCTATCGCATAAGCCTACAGCTTGTGAGTCTCGGTGTAGGCTTCTGTTTCAAGACTGACGTGTTTTTTTTCTCTTCTCTGAACCAGTTGGGCAAGGTGAATGAGCTCCTCATTAAGCCTGACCTCTCAGACTTGACAGACGAAAAAGAGGAGGAGGAGGAGGAGGATGTGGTGGAGGAGTGCGTGGAAGAGGAGAATAGATCCCGAGCTGAAAATGTTTCTACAGCCACAAGCCTTGAGATGGCATTAAACATGGTAATTAATAACCTAACTGAAGGCACTAGAAATTAGAGCAATTATTACTGCTGCCTCGATAGATTATACAAGTTTTAATTTATTTCCTAAATGTCTGACGCCTGTTTGTTTGGTTTTTGCAGTTTCATCTACAAGTGATGAACGAGGTGAACAGCGCGGGCGCAGGCACGTCAGTGTGTTTGTGTACAGATGGGCAGCTCCACATCCGCCAAGTGATTCATCCCGAGGCCGCGAGCAAGGTGAGCAGGCTGGGTGGGTGACTGGAGGGGTGAACGCCTCCCAGCCAGGGCGGGTGTTTCTTCAGTGCAAGCTTCAGCGCTCACACTGCCGCAAAGGGAGATGTTGTGTCAGGACGGTGTGCCTGGTCGCATTCAATACTACCGTGCTAAAACCTTCTAGCGACACACGCCCATTACACAAACTTGGGCACATGACACAACACGCGGGATTTGGTGAAATTCTCCCACACCTTAAACCTGTATAAAGTGTTGGATGATTCTGCCGGCCTGAGCAAACAGCTATATGATGGCAATAAAATGGCAGCTGTTGATGGGCCTCATGTTCACATCCGTTCATTTAATTCCTTCCTTCTCCAGAACATCCTGGTCCCAGACTGTTTCTACTCCTTCTTTGACCTTCGGAAAGAGTTGAAGAAGCACTTCCCCGCATCCGACCTCAAGGCTTTGAATGTACACATCATGGCAGAGTGTATCCTTTTAAATGTCTGATGCTGTTACATGTAATGCATTTAATGTTGGGCTGTATCCATGCGTTCAGCCTGATCTCTTGAGCATGTTTGTATCACATGAAACACGCATATTAGAAGTTTATAAGCCACGGGGTGTTGGCTGCAAGACTAGAGGTTTTGAAATGCAAATAGGGAAACAATGGCAGCACCTTACTAAGTGCTCAGTGAACGAATGTGTGTTCAGCCAACAGGACAAACTCCACACACCCACTGGAACAGGATGGCTCATATCTCAGAGGGTGTTTCTCCTGCTTGCCTCTGTTTTCGTGCCTTTTTTCCACCATCACACACCCTTTTGTTTTCTTTTTCTTTCTTTTTTTAATGACTGCTCCTTGTTTGCGTTCCTTGACTGCCTCCTCCTCAGCTCTTAGTATACCTGTTGACATGCCCGCCATGTGGGACCCCTCAGCCACACTGGATCCGGCAGTCACAATGCCTGCAGAAATAGCAGCACAGCATGTCCAGATTATGGGCAGCATTGTCCTTGCCCTGCTGTCCGAGCCGTTTAGTGAGTACCACACATATGATTTACACAAATGTGAAACATCACGGATTTGTCAGTCAGTTTGACATAATTGGCTACTGTGTGTTTACTAAGGACATTAGTATGTTAATAAAGGTAATTAGAGCTGAAACAGAAAATGAATCAGCAATTATTTTAATAATCCATGAATGTTTTTGTCATTTCTCACACAAAATGCGTGAATAATTATTTTATAGTCTCTGCTTCTCCAATGAAAGGACTTGCTGCTTTTTTGTCTTATATGAGAGTAAACATCTCTGGAATATGGCCTATTGGCTGGACAAAACAAGACATTTGAATAAGTCTGTCATTTCTGGCATATAATAATCAGCAGATTCACCTCTAATGGAATAAGACTTGCAGCCCTTAAGTAATGTTAATTTCTGTCATAGGAAACTCATTTTACCTTGAGATATTAGACTATTGTCATGTTGATTACAAAATGCTGTAGTTATGTGGTCTAATTTTAGAAACCTAACTATTGCTTTCTCATTACAGGCCACACTTTTTCGACCCAGGAGAGAGTGAACGAGAAGTTTGAGACTGGTACATGGTAAGTAAAGTTTGCTCAAGATAAATATCCTTTTTGTTCTCTGCCTCTGAAGTCCACTCCTGCGGTGTTAATATCTCCACGTGTTTGTGCGCAGCAGTAAGATGGAGAAAGTGTGCGACAACACCGTGATCCGAGCCAGAGGGTTGCCATGGCAGTCTTCTGACCAGGATATCGCTCGATTCTTCAGAGGACTCAACATTGCCAAGTGTGTTGGAGCTATATATTCTCATTTATGGAGGGTTTGGTGTTGGATTGGCCAACAGGATGGTTAACATCTGTAACGTTGTGCATGTCGTGTTGTATAGAGGAGGAGCTGCATTGTGTCTCAATGCTCAGGGGAGGAGGAATGGGGAAGCTCTTGTTCGCTTCGTCAGCGAGGAACACCGAGACCTGGCGCTGCAGAGACACAAACACCACATGGGCAACAGATACATAGAGGTAACCGTCAGCCACACCACCTCAACCTAATCCAATCAACTGTTTATTTTACCCTCAGTCACCGCAGCTACACCCGTTGTGACAATAACTTGTTCCCTTCTAATGGCAGGTTTACAAAGCAACAGGAGAAGACTTCCTGAAGATAGCAGGAGGTGAGACGATGCCCATGTGTACTTTACAGTTCTTTACCTGTTTCAATATCGTGTGACCAAATTGTGTCCTGAAGCTCTTAGTTGGTGCTGCTTTGGTTTTAGGCTGAATTTCCTGTGAAAGAACCCACAATTCAATATTTTTAAAAGTATGAATAGAAATGCAACCAAAAGCCTTACTCTTTGATCCTGTGCATGTGTTTGTATTCATGTATTTAGAATATTGATTTGTAGGATCTGAACATATTCCAGCACCATTTAATGTTTATCAAGATTAAATGGAGACCATCAATCAAAAGCATGAAGGATATTTATTAATAAGAGGCAAAAAAAATGTAGGGCACACCATACCACCACAGAGTGCTGCACAAGAAAGTAAAAGTAAATGCTGTCAAATGATCACTTGTATTTGTATACTTGTGGTTAAATAGGTGTGTCTGTATACTTGTGTGTGTACGTCAGGTACTTCCAATGAGGTAGCCATGTTCCTGTCCCGCGAGGACCAGATCATCGTGCGGATGCGAGGTCTTCCCTTCACCGCCACACACGAGCAGGTGCTCACCTTCTTCAACCCGGTGGAGAGCCTCAAAGAGACGTGTCCGGTCAGCGGAGGGAAGGACGGCATCCTATTTGTTCGCTATCCCGACGGGCGTCCCACCGGCGATGCCTTCGTTTTATTTGCCTGTGAGGAACACGCCCAGTGTGCTCTGAGGAAACACAAGGAGATCCTGGGGAGAAGATACATTGAGCTGTTCAAAAGTACAGCAGCAGAGGTGCAACAGGTATGTCAGGGTGTCAAGGCTGCATGTGGGTGTGCTCCTCTGTGTTCTTGTGCAAAGTACATCGTGGTGTTAGTTCATTTGTAGCCTGTAGAAAATCCTCTACAGGAGTCTCTTTCTGTTAAATTAAGGTTTGTTCTTTCTTTTTATCCTCTTTTATTTCTGAGGGACACAAGAGGATTTTTAGGAATGATGTGTGCACAGTAGAGACTATGTGGGCGTGTTTGGTTTCTCCACAGTTAGTTGTCGGTATTAGTGGAGAAGGGCTTATGGGTGGGGAGCTGCATAGCAAGGTGGACCGTGTGTGTGTTTGCCTCCAAGTATTCTGTGAAAGTCTACTGGCCCTTTTGTAACTCTTCCTCGGTCTTTCTCCCTCGTTGTGAGATGATGATCACACGTGGACTAATTTTCTTATCTTGGCGGACTGATAAACTCGCCGTCCACAACCGTATCTATGCAGAGGCTTCCCCTCCTGCAGTTATGAGGAGTTTTATGGGTCCCTCCAGAAATGCAAACAAGCCAGCTCCTGACTGACATTTCAACAGTCGACGTGGACTTTTCTTTGTTGTACATGACTATGCTGCACTGACTCTTGATTTATGAATTTGAACTATTAATAGTGAGCATGTGTAATGGTGTTTGAGTGTATTATACGTATATATTTGTTTTTACTAATTATCTGGGAAAGGGGAGAGTCTTCCCTCAACTAGACTGCACCCTTGACTCTGTGTGTGTGTGTGTGTGTGTGTGTGTGTGTGTTTTAGGTGTTGAACCGGTACTCGTCGGCCCCTCTGATCCCAGTGGCCCCTGCCCCCTTAGTGTCGATGCTGCCCGCGGTGTCTCTCCTGCCCCCTCCTGGTAGTGTGAGGGACTGCCTGAGGCTGAGGGGGCTGCCATACACAGCGAGCATAGAGGACATCCTCACCTTCCTGGGCGAGTTTACACACGATATCAGACCACATGGCGTGCACATGGTCCTCAACCAGCAGGTACATGCAATAACCGCACTGACACGCCCATGGACTCTCGTGCTCTCCGACATCAAGCTGCAGAGTCCTTTCTGACATATTTCCATTTCCAGGCTCGTCCATCCGGGGACTGCTTCATCCAGATGACCTCGGCAGAGCGGGCTATTCAGGCCTCACAGCGGCTCCACAAGCACATCATGTCCAGCCAGCGCGCGGCCAACAGCCGCTACGTGGAGGTGTTCCCCTGCAGCACGGAGGAGATGGGCCTGGTGCTGATGGGAGGCTCGCTCTCACACACACATACACTTACACACAGCCGGAACAGGAGTGGGACAGGGCTCAGCCCACCGCCATGTAAGTCCAGACGTAAGTGCTGCTGGGAGCTGGGGGTGCTTCGGGACTGCAGGGTAGGTGGGCTCCTGCCGATGGGGGGCAGGGTTTCTGGGTTTTTCTCCAATCTAGTACTGTGTGAGGTAGGGGACATCTGATCTGACCAGGAGGATTCACAACTGTCTGCGTGTTGGTTTATGTGTGTGTTTGTGCGGTACCTCTTTGTAATTTAGTGTGATTAAGTAACCCGTCTGCATGCACTGAGAAACCTCATGTTAACTGGTTATTCTACCTTTTTCACCTGTGTTTACACATTCTGATTGAAGTTCGTCGTCTTCAGCGGCATGTGTGTTACTCATTCTTAATTTGACTACTTTACCACTGCTTGATCATCCAGATCTGACACGGTTGGAGTGTAAGCAAGACTGCGAGTCTATAATAAGTCCAAATGGCTTACGACTCTCCAGCCTTATCAGATTGGTAGTGGTGGTTGTGAGATTTAGCCTCAGCAGACTGGCGCACCTCAGGTGTGCGTGCGTGTGTGTGTGTCTCCTGTGCTTGTCCAATCAGTGGAGCTGTGGGAAAGGTGGGCAGAGCTGAGCGCTGGTGCGTAGAAATGTTCTTCGTGTCTGTAGTCCTTCAACATACATTCATACATGTGCACCACTAGTTCCAAAAAGAAGTCTAATGTTTGAGGATCATTTGGTGTGAAGTACAGAGAGTGAAAAGTGTAAAACGCGGGGGTTGAAGGGTAGACATGTGTGAGTGGCGGGGAGGTAATGGTGAGACAAAATTACATTTTTATGAATCTTGAGCAAAACATATTCGGTGGAGAGCAAGTCGCTGTTCCACACAAAAACAAAGCACGCCTGTAGCTACAAACATACTGTATGTTGGGGAGGGGGGTGTCCATGTGCCACTGAACAGCCTATTATTATTATTATTATTATTATTATTATTATTTCATAGGATTAGTTTTCTGCAGAATATAGCCACAACCACTTCTGGGATCCTGACATGGAAATGATTCTTTCATTATGCAAATATTGGCTATATAAAGGGCTCCATGCATTCATCACTTAGATAGGTGTCGGGTGCTAAATTAAAGGTGGTCATTGTTTGCACATTTGCATGAGCGCCTCTCTCAGAAACAAACAATGACCAGACTTCACCATCATCTCTGTTTCTGTGACTGCTTGTTTCATTTTAAGTATTTTTTTTCTCTCTCTCCTCCAGGTTTATCTCCTCCATCCTACTCCTTTGCACCCGCTCCACCCGTCATGTCTTCAGAGGCTGCTGCCGCTCTCTACCCTCCCATTGGACAGGTGTTGCTGGCCCCACGGCACCTGCCGCCAGGACACGCCTACTATCCCGCCTCAGCTCAGCTATACATGAACTACACAGCGTATTACCCGAGGTGAGCGGCAATGGTTACAGATGAACAGAGACACACATGCTGGCGTTCAAACTCTTTGTGTTACCATCTGATTCCTCGGCATCATTTTATCTTCATGTAAGATTCTAGTTCTCTCAGTTATCTCCAACCAGCCCTCAGATTATTCATGATAGGGTTTGTAAATATTTCATTGCTTTTGTATTTTTGCATGATTATATCAAAAATATTTTAGAATGTAGATTTTGTTTTGAAAATTACGATTAAAATTAAGATTTGATGGTGATGCTGATATATCATGATGATGACTTTCATTGCTTTGTGAGAGCTTCACATAACATTTTCAAATCAGACAAATGCAAATTCACTTTACATGGTAATCACACATAAAAAGAACCGGTTCAGGACTATTATAGAAATATGTGCTTTCGTTGCTGTACACCCAGCCTGTCGGCAGTGTTGACTTTGAGGCCGTGTGCTGCTGAGTAAGCGCAGTATAGTTTACATGTTGGATATTCTGACTCTATCTGTGTGCATAGGTATGTCGCGTGTATATTAGCGAGCTTTTTTTGTCACCGGGTTGCAATTTTCGGTTAAAATCAGACAAAGTTAAAAGCTGCTATCTGCAGTTAATTTGTCCTGCAATCGCACTCGTTAAATTAATGTTTATTTCCACCAGAAATCGGCTTACGGTGGAACATTAGGAGCCGTTTTGGTTCAAATGTGTCTCAGCAAGGAGAAAGGCCGGGACAAGGGTAGTTAATAACTGAACTCTATGGTATCAGGGATCTGGTAAACTTCTCCGACCTCTATTTCTCCCCAGTCAGCCCCGTCACTGAGAAAACATTTATAGACGACGCCCAAAGTTACTCCCAGTCTTGCGCTACGTATGTGCTTTGTTTGAGAAATGCGAACCTTTCAGATGATTTGGTTTGTTATTTTTAGATATTTTCATGATAACATTGTAAGATGTCTTCTCTCTTGTCTTCCTCCAGTCCACCTGGCTCACCTACCACAGTAGGTTTCTTCCCCTCCCCCTCCTCCCTCTCCTCCCCGGGGGGGTTGATGCGCATGCCAGGTCTGACCTACAACGGCAACGGAGTCAAAGACCTCATTAATGCGGTGCAGGGATACCAGGTAAGAGACGCGCCTCTACAAATGAACCAAATGTGATAATAACTCGTTCCTGATACAGTTCCCATACAAATGCTCTTCGCCTTCACACACCTCGCTGTAGGATCCAAGTGTTGTATTCAAATCTCCTTCTGTTGTGGGTGTGTATTGTCAGGCATCCACTGTGTTTGCCCAGAGGCTATCAAACTAGTTTATCCTGTCTGCTCTCCCTGTTCTGTCACACGTGAACTGCTGCTTGCTTAGACTTGAATCGGAGGAGCTGGAGTCTTATTTACACCTGGAAGAAAGTGAAGGATCTGACGGATATGATCGATAAGAGCTCATGCAAAACTAAGAGGCGAACATGGAGCGAGACTGTTGCAATATTTTCCTACAACTTAACAAACTCATCCTTCCCCCCGAGCTGCAGTTTCCAGGTCCACGTGGCCTTTAGGTTAGTTATGGTTGCTTGTGTCTCAGCCCCTTGTCTCTGTTATTCCTCCCCCTTCATCACACCACAGTACGCCCCAGAGGATGCTCTCATGCACGCCCATGGGCCTGTGCACGCTCACGACCCGGCCGGGACATTGCTTACGCAGCCCAAAGAATGGGTGTGTATTTAAGGTGTCTGAGGCAGGTGGCAGGTAAGGATTGGCTGAGGGCTGAGTGAGGGGGGTTTAGTTTAGACCGTGGTTGTAGCTGGCTTGGGGTTTCATACTGGTCGTCGGAGATTACCAGGCTCAACGTAACGGCCATCATTTCCTAGACAGGGAATTTCCCACTAACCACAAACAGCAGCAACAATGATTGGGATGAGTGGTCAGAGGAAATTTGGATTTTAATCAATCCTTGGGTTTTGTCTTTATTGGTTTTGCCTTTTTATGGCAGTGTGCTTCATCTCATACTACATCTCTGTCCTCTCAAGAAGTTATTTATGGGCTACAGCAATAGCTAAGGAGGCTAATTGACCGTTCATTAAACCCCATCTCTGAACAGTGATTGTCCAATCATAGCTTAGAAACCGTAACAAGGTACAGCAGGCATGTCAAACTTTGGGTTTCTCCATATTCCCAAACTCTCTAATAAAATCTCATGAGTTTGGATGGTAGCGTCCTTTAAAAAAAACAACCCTTTTTTCTAAAAACAAAGACAAAACAGTAAAAGTGTAAGGGGGAAGATAAAGACTGTGTTTATCTGCTCTAATGTGAGAGGAGAAGTTAACTACAACTCTCAGGGAGCATTCCGGAAAGAAACCTCTAAACACCAAGCTTAAAATGGTGATTAGCGCTGCTAATGGAGCGTGGAAGCTAAAGATTGCTGTTGAGAACAGATTTTATAGTCAGCCATTTTAATCGGTTAATTTTGGATTCTTCACCGTGGAAACGCAGCTGAAGTCTGATGCATATTGTAGTATTTTGAGTCTCCCACCATGCCAAAATGACAGCTCAGACATTATCTCTCAGAAATGAAGTTAGAACTAACTTACATTATCCCATTCCTCTGTTTAGCAGCATTGAGGATAATGCTGGATGGGGGAAAAAAATAAATAAATGGCAATACAGATGGAGAAAAACTCTTCACTTCCCAACCCTATTGTTTAAAGATTACTGTGAACTAAACTAATAATCTCTGATTTTCATTTAAATAAACGCCTGTTAGGCATTATCTACTGCTGACTAAGTAACACAATGGTGACTGTGCCTGTGGCCCACTGATAAAAAGTCTTCATTAGCAGTATTAACAATTATTTTCCGACAGTCACATGCTAATTGGGATTCGTGGAGTGAACGGTCAATTAGTGGTGTTGTAGTGAAATATTGGGGAGTCGCGGGTGCAGCCTTCAGGCGGCTGAGAAGGTGATGGGTGATGTCTGGTGCTGGTGTAAGGTCTCTTCCCTCTCCTCCATCTTCCTGACCCCAAACTTTCCTTCCTCTTCCCCTCCAGAGTCCCGTGGAGTCCATGTCTCTCCTGAGCAGCAGTCTGATTGGTCAGTCCAGCGGAGTTGATACTCCTCTCATGTCACTCCCGGCTCTCATGACCAAGCCGACAGGGCAGTACCTGGACCTGACCCTGCTGTAGGGTCACAAATACACAAAGGTCACGTGACAATTTGGTATATGTCTAGGTGTGTAATGTATTGTTAGGTTTTTAAAAATAGTCTTTTAGTTGTGTTATTTATATCTTTAAAAGCAGAAATTAATGTATTTTATACCAAAAATCACCATGTCCTTAGCCAAAATAGCAGTTTTTTGTCTTATATTGCACAATATGTATGCTAAAAGCTTTTAATGAGATTTTTTTTAACATTATGATATTATAACCACTATGATATATTTGCTAGCCAACCTAGAGAAGAATGACCTAGTAGCAACTGAGCTAAATCCTTTTCGTGAGCTTCTCTGTGAAGAGTGAAAGTGTGTGTGAGTGTGTTTTAGTGTGAAAGAGATGATGAAAATGAGTATTATGCATGGCTGTGTTGATGCGTCTTAATACTCCTGTACATCTGTTTATGCAATACATTTTATGTGTTTATATAAGTTTGATACAGTACACAGTGATTGTATTGGAAGCTTTAGTGCATGAAGAAGTTAGTAGTTAAACTTTAAGATGTTTACATAATGCCAAATATCAATGCACTGCTAATTAATAAGACTACTAATGAATTTAATAGCAGTATCTCTGAATAATAACATGTTTGTTACACTGTGAGTTTGTCAGATTGTCTGATCCCCGCATCAGGTTTCACTTACAAAAATGTGACATCTCACACTCACTAACCCCTCCCCTTCTTATGAACCCTATCTGTTTCCACGTTGTGTAATGCCAATGTTGTCTTGCCCTTTTGTTTTGGAAACACGTTCGAAAAGAGGACAGTCCCAGTTCTCTCACCACAGGGTTGCATTCTTCTGGAGGACTCATGTCGCCCGCTCTCATCTTACAGTGTGAACCCCAGGAGCTGGTTTCTAACAGATTTCATTACATGTTTTACTCAGACATGACCACAAAGATGCAGCGGTCCATCGCAGTTTCCTTGTTTTCTTTCCACCATACACAGATGTCGAGGGACGGGTCTCTTGTTGACTAAATCACTGGGAGAGTAGAGTGATAGTTGGGAAGGAAATAAAGGACAAGTCTGACATGTATCTTGTGAATTGAATTGCCATTCGTGCCCTGCAACGTTGATGTTTGGGCTCCATGTTCCTGTACACACTTCCTACAGCATGACTTTAACTCCTGCTCAGGACGTCCCGCTGTGGCAATGCTCAAACGCCAATAAACACGACATGTGAAGTCCGCTTGTGTTTGATTTTCACTGTTTGCCTTCACTTTATTTAGCTGTGTACTTATTGTGCTCTCTGTGGTCTTTAAGGACTTGTGAAGTGAAGGAGGACAAACACACAGGTGGAGTTGTTAATGACAGAATGTGGCTGAAGGCAAAACTGTGGGAACTCCCTCACACACCCGCGTCTCCTCCCCCCCCCCCACACACACACACATGCTATGGCAAAGAAGCTATTGTCACTCAGGCACACTAACACATTGTCTGAGAGGATGGCTCTTTTTTAATGGGGTGGAAGAGAAATAGAGAGTGCAGGAAGGGGGTAGAGAGAAAGAAGGCAGACAAAACCATGTCAGACCCCCTCGGGCAGATTTGGCATTGTGTAATACAATCTTGTGCACCCCACCCAACTTGATCCCTTTTAAACACACTCATTCTCCCTCTCACAAAAAAACAAACCAGCATAGCAACACCAGTAGTATGAATGAAACAAATACTTATTTTCTCCTTTAACCTACTACTGTAGGACACACGTAGTGGGATTACACAAGAAGTTCTCATTTCATAATAAATTCTAATTTGCATGTCAGGTGTAAACCCTGATACGTGTGACAGTTTAAGCCTAGTTTAAAATGATTTAGTTAAAAAAGTTAGAGTGCAGTCCATTCCAGATTTAGAGTACAGAATCTTGGAAAATGTAAGTAATTTGAACTTTGAACTGTTTGAAAGTTGTTCTAACGGGAGGATTGTGTGTTTTGTTCTAAATGGAAGGTAATCTGACTTATTTGTTCACTTTATTTCATACTTTTTGAAAAAATATTGTTCAATTAACCTTTTTTAGCTTGAAATGAGGGTTGATTTGAAAGATCAGGGAGGACGATGTCCCATTAAAGCAAATACAGTGGAACTGATATGCTTTGTCTCATTTGTTGGCTCGCCCACATAACTATCTGTCACGGTCCAAATTAATCCTGACAGAAACAAACATTTGTGGCACATTCCTGAACTCATACCAGTCCCTCTGCTGCACCTCGCCTTGAAGATGAATAATCTCACATTAAGTGGCTGCCTGAAGGACAGAACACAGGTGCAATTACAGGCTGACTCACTGTACTGGATGCTGTAGGTGTGTGGAGGCCGGTGGATAAGTTATAGCCGATCCTTTATGACAACATTCCCTCGCAAGGTGAGGCTGATCCACATTCCCATGTCAGCGCAGAGACCAAAGAGATGCGACAGAGCTGTCAAGCCGACGATGTGGCCTTTATTAAGATCCAACCATAGGCAGGATTAACACATTCAGCACATACAGTACAGCAGCAGATCATCAGCCGCCTCAGAAGTGGTCGTGAAAAAACGAGGACTGAAATCAAAGTCGTCAAGCAGCAGAGTTATGCTTAATTATAGGCTTATTTCCAAGATCATGACTTCGGAGACCTCTTTTGCATTTTGACCTGTGATGAGAACTGCATGTTAAAAAAAACGTGATCCCCAACCGTTTCCTTTGGGAGGATGCTCAGATGAGGCTGCAGATTTGTCTCCGTCTGGTGGGCGTTCTGAGACTGCAGCTGCACAGCAGTACAATCCAGTCCCGACTCTCCTCCACCGAGTCAGGAGTCACTTTCAGTTCACTCTGTTTCTTTAAACTCTGTGCTGCAAATGTTTATTCATTTCTCAAAAATGGAGGTCTGACGTATCGAACTAAGCCTGCTCTGTTATCAGCATATCAATTACAAAGATTATTTACATTTTGGAAAGAAGAGAAGAAGAAAAAACAGTCGGCGTCTGAAATACAGTTTAGGCATCAACACAATGTTGATAAACATAACCCCAAAGCAAATCAGATAAATATTTCATCATGTTACATATTCATCATGCAGGCAGCACCAGTCACATCTGTAGCTTGTCTGTAAAGTGTGTGTGTGTGTGTGTGTGTGTGTGTGTGTGTGTGTGTCTGTGTGTTTTCTGATGAGTATAAAGGACGGTCCTTCTAAAATAAACAATTAAGGAAATATATAACAATTGCCATTATGCAAATATATATTTTTAACTGCTGAAGGTATTATGCAAATATACAAATGTTGATTGCAGCCAACGACTTTGGGTCCTCTGTTCCCACTTTCCTCACTTGACGCCAGGTCTGCTGCCACAGGGTCAGAGGTCAAGGTCTCAGAGCTCCGTCATCAGGAGGGCTCGGAGGATCTTTTCTCTGTCCAACCTCATTTCCTCTCCGCTACAAACACAGAGACACACAAACCTCATGTCAAGTTTAAAGTCAGTCAGCACTGAGATTAAAATCCCCTTTTCATCAGAGATATGGCCAAAAGCTGCAGCATACATATTTTTACAATAACAAAGACGATACAAAAGAAATGAACAGGGTAAGAGAACATGTTCTTTTAGAGTCGGAGGCTGGATGAACGACAACAATACATTTAGAAGCAAACACATTGGCCACGAGTGCTGCTCTCCAGTTGCTCCTATGATTGGACCAATTTATTTTTTCTAAGAATATCTTCTGGCATTTTGCCTTTATTGTCTGTGACAGTAGTGACAGACAGGACACAATGGGAGAGAACATTTTCATTTTAGCAAAAAACATTTGGAAGCTGGAAAATGTGATGACTAAACTGAATATATTTAGGTTTTGGACTCCTGGTCTGATAAAACCAGACATTTGAAGATGTCACGTCAGGCTGGGGTGATTTTACAACACCTTTAATTCATAGACAAAATGATTAATAGATTAACTGAGAAAATAATCTGCATATCAACCAATAATGAAAATAAGTGTTAGTAGCAGCCCTAGTTATATATGTGCCTTAATCACCGCTGATCACTGGAGGAAGGTTCTAGTGAATACAAACACGGAGAAGGGAGGAGCGTTACCTGTCATTATGGGCAGCAAGGTAAGGGGCCGGGCGAGGAATGGAGCTACGGTAGTAAGAAGGGGAGAGATGGGGAGAAGGAGAAGGAGAGGGACAGCATGGACTACCCAGCTCCAGTGCTGGCATACTATCCACCTGGAATATACACATCAATGTATACACACACACACACACACACACACACACACACACACACACACACACACACACACACACACACACACACACACACACACACACACACACACACACACACACACACATTCCTCTGTTTACTTTCAGGTAATGCTGAGAGGCTCCCAGTGTGGTGCATTCAACAAACATGCTGCCTGGGTTTGTAACGTGTGTGTGTGTGTGTGTGTGTGTGTGTGTGTGTGTGTGTGTGTGTGTGTGTGTATGTTACCTGTGGGTATATGGACGGCTGTATCTGTTTGTCCAGTGAGCTGGTAGATCCTGACTTTCCTGCACTCTGAGAAGAGATGGCTGCAAGGGCTTCTGGGAGATTATCTTCATCTTCATGGTTACTGTACAAGCGATACATTGGGAGAAATTGAATCACTTACATAACCTGCAGTCTGAGCTGATTAAAATGTTCAAAGAGTGGGAGAAAGCGTTACATTTGCTTCAAGTACGTGATGGAGCCTTTAGGCTGGCGTGCCGGTTGGGAGACGGATATCAAAGGGGACGTGTACTCACAAGCTGAACTGTCTGACCAGTCGTTTCCTGCGGGTGGTGCTTGTGCTGGCGTTAGGCTGCAGCCTCTCCGGGGTCGGGGTGCAGTCTTGCCGATGTGGCGTCTTGTCTGCAGTCAGACTGGATGCAGCCGAGTCTTGGGACGAGCTCTGATACCTGAGAAGCAGAGTCATCATCACACGGAGCGTCAGTCTCAAACACACATGTGCAGAAACATGTGTAAGCGTGTACTTATAGATTGAGGGCACCGGCCTGTCATTTAGGGTCTCGTTTGAGGTCTTCCCTCTCGGCGTTGTTGGAGCTTCCTTCTACACCGTGGAGGAAAAGAGGATACTGCTGTTAGTCACACTGCACAGTACTCAAGGCTTTGATGGTTAGGTGGAAGTCTACGGTGGTACTCACCCTGAAGGCCGCCTCCATCTGGGCCTTCAGGATGTTACACTTAAGATGATCAGGGAGCATTGCCGGGGAGGCGGGAGGGTGCAGAGACTTTTCAGACAGCTGCTTCTCCTCTCCCTGGCAGGGGAGCAGGAAGGAGGTGAAGAGGGTTGGGATCTCATTGTGAGCAGAATGGGAAACCTGCGTGTGAGAACGTGTCTGACCTTGTTGTCGATGTTGACGTGCAGCGAAGGCCAGGGGGGAGAATCCCCTTCAGACTCCAGAGCTTTGAGCAGAGACTGAGAGATGTCCAACTCGTCTGCAGGGCAGTGAGGAGCTCGACGTTCTAATGCACACAGAGTATCATGAGAAAACGCACTACAGGCTATATATGTTATGGGAATATCAAGGGCGTCAAATTAAATAACCTTCTTGGTTATTCTGGGTAATACACAGAGCTTTTTTACATTGAGTCTTAAAGCAGACATTATTTCTTCAACAAGCATTACATTACATTAATGTCCACTGAATTGTGTGGACTCTGCACTCTAGATACCACTGGGGTTAGAGTACAGGTACACGATGTTTCAAGTAAAATGAAGTCCAGTGCCCATGTGAACAATGGGGTAGGGTTTTTTATGTAATCTTTCCTTCAGTTCATACTGAAGAGACCTCTTCATAATCCACTTTCCATATTGCAGACTCTCAGTGTAAATATACTCCGTTCAGCCGGAGCTAATTGCAGGCTTCAGCAGTCTGACTAGTACAAAGCAAATGGGGATCTTTTGAGAGTCTTTCTTACAACAAACAAATGATTCGGATGAGCCGACTCATGAACAAAACAGGATGCTGAGCAACATGCAGCGACCAACATGTAAAAAGCACCGGAGTACAGACGGAGAGAGAGAGACAAATTGGGAGAGTACTCACTGTTGGTGTGTGTGTGACAGAGCGTTTCCTGGCTGTGTGTGTGGCGACGGTGATGATGGTGGATCTTTCCGGAATACAAAGTCTCATTCTCTTCAATGCTGAACTGGTGGTCTGAAGCATGACCACGTAGAGGGTAACTGAAGACGACACATCAACATTTACTTCACCTGTAATCATTTTAACTTCATGATGCTCAAAGGTTTTAAAGGATATTTGATCCACAAACACAACGACAGTTATAGAAAGCCATGTTATAAAACAATGAAGGACAGATCTTTGAAAATGTGTGCATTATAACCATTGGTTTATTTGAAAAGCAATACGGCAACATCCCTACAGGCATCACGTGATTTCAGTAAACATACAGAGTTAAAGTCAACCACCTACACAGTAAAACGCTGGCCACACTTTCTGTATACAGTTGGTTGACTCAGCAAATTCAAAACCTGCTATAATAATGTAAAGTTCATTCAAAAACATCTCTTTGAACACCACATATGCAGATATCCTAGTTCACTTCATTACTTTCACTTATTTCATTTAAAGCAGCTTCATCCCTAAACCAGCATACAGAATGTCGAGCCCTTCCACCCGAGAACAATCACTTTATCTCATGACAAATGAAAGTGATCTGAAGTGATAACATGGCTGTCATGAGGTTTATCAGGCACAAAGACACATTTAATCTTCAAGGCAGATTTGTGATCTTGAAGTATTACTGAAGGATCAAAACACCACGACTACATGGACATGTCCACAAACAAAGCAAGGCACAAAGCTATTAAACGTGGTCTTAATTCCAGCAGTGTACTTTAGTCAAGGGTTTTCAAAGACACTCTTCTGTATAAGAGTGTTGAGGGAGAGTCAGGCTACAGGATATAAGAACCACATGAGGCATTCTGAGTCTTAGTCATGGAAAACAAAAAACAAATTGTGTTACTTTTATTGTGAGCGTATGTCTTACTTCAGGATAATCTTGCTCTCATTTTGGGCATTTTGCAGCAGGAAACCTGATGTTACCATTGAGTCAGTGAATAGCTGTGTTCTTCAACTTTAAAAGTAGGCAGAATTAGCCATCAGCAGCTCCTGCTTGTCACGTACCCGTCGATATACAGACAGCTTTCACTGCATTGCTTTGACACTGAAGAAAACTTAAAAACGTGACGGTTCTCAGGCAAGTTCTGTAGTTAAAAGGTGCATATTTTTTATATGATTTGGAGGTGGATTCCTGGATGTTTTCACTGTGATACTAATATCATTGGGAAGTGTACGTCACACTGATTCTAAAGATATACTGTATCTCATTTATCATATCATGTCGGTGTGGAGACTGGACTGGAAAGGCGTTCCCCAAGAGGGAGCAATTTTGGTGCATATTGGAGCCATCATTTACAAAAGATAGTCAGTTTTAAAGTGCCTTAATTGCCTCCATCAGCCACTGCTGCAAAAAGAAATAGCTTCCTGTTGTGTTCAGAATATCATATCTCTCCCATTGCACCTATTTGGGATATTTCAACTAGGTGTTCACGGAAACATATGAGGGGATGTGACAAATGATGAGGATGATGGATGTGATGAGGATGATGGAGGCAACTTTTTCTCGCTGAGTCAATCTCTCTCTGGGGCGCCAGTCTTTGTAACTCTCAGTGCTGAGTGAGAGTCTGGTTGGAAACAAATTCCCAGTTCAGACAGAGGTCAAAGTGCGGTCATGACCTTATCCCTGTAAACCACACTGATGGATCCTGGGAAGGTGCCGCTGGTTCGCTCAGGGGCGGGAGGATGACTCGCGAGCTGGACAGAAGTCCTGAACGTGAGGGAGACGGAGGATCACACACACACACACACACACACACACACACACACACACACACACACAGACACACAGACACACACACACACACACACGGTATGAGTATGGAGGTAGACAAGACAAACAGGCATGTGAGGGCGATATGAGGCATGTGAGTGACACGAAGTGTGATGAACAACAGATAATGTGGAATATGAGATAAGCAGCTTTGTCTAAAAACAGAAACTTGTCCTGCAGCCAATTTCTGATCAAGGACCCCTGAGATCGAGTCACATAATATCCCTGAAGCAATTTGACGACAGCTTCCTCGCGTGTCTCTAAACCCTGCTCCCCGTGTCCTCTGTGGTTGCTTGTCTTACCTGTGTGGTGGTGTGTGTCCGGAGGGCTGCAGGTAAACTGGAGGCGTGAGAGCCGGGTGGGGCGGGTGCCACGGCTCGTGGCCAATAGGAATGTTGTGCTGGTACTGGGGGGGGGGGGGGGGGGGGGGGGGGATTGAAGAGATGCTGAAATTAAATGTTGTCACAGGAGCGAAGCCAGATCAGTGGCTGCTGCTGCGTGTGTGTGTGTGTGTGTGTGTGTGTTGTGTGTATAAAAGTAGGCTATCTGAGGTCACTCACTGGATGTAAGCTGGGATCAGGGCTGGTGTGAGAGCTGGAAAAAATGGACAATAATCACTGATAGCAGATTATTAAACCAAGTAAATGTGTTTTAAACATTCTCACAAGGCATGGAAACCATTACAAAGTCACAAACATTTGACTTTCTTTTACAAAAGGGCTATTTTTGTGTTAAGATCATCCAGGCTGTGGATTAAGGTCAAGGTCAGGTGTGGGTGTTTTTGTGTATTTTACCTGATATGAGACGGCTTGGCCGGGGAAATGTTAACTAACAGAAAGAGACAGGATATAAGTTAGAGAAGAAAAGGACAGCACCAGGAAATGTGACCGTCTGTCACTTTATCTTCACTGATCTGGACTTTCATCAGGTGTAAGTCTGTTTTTCAGTCCAGACACTTCTTTGTTGACTCATGTTTTGTATTGCAGGGCTGCTCCAAATCCAAGAAATAAAAGGTGTGTGGAAGTAAATACGGTTTGCAAGCCGCACCTCCTCAACATATATGATAGATTAGAGGCTTGTGAAGCTACTGTAGCTCACAGAAGGTGTATTTTAAATACAGTACTGCAGGTGTATTTTAAAAAGTAGAAAGGTGACACTTTAGTCTAATAACCTAGCTAAAGAGAGAGAAAGAAGCCCCTTGAATTAGCACTTTTAACTTCTTAGAGAAAACCCATATGATGGCCTGTAATATATCAGGTACTGTGTTCTTGAACACAACCAAAGTTAGGAGTTAGGAAGGCAAAACCAGATCAACGTCTCCCCATATGACCTCATATGATGATCATTTTACAGGCTGCAGCGTTTCCTCTTCTGTGAAATAATCAAACCTTCCTGAATTACAACGCATTAGAACCGTATGTGACCTTAATGTTAACGTGTTCAGGTACGTAAAGGACTAAACAGGTGGCGTTAGTCATCAGTGTTTGCATGTGCTGATAAGACTCACCTTTGCCCAGTGAGTGTGTGCGGGAGGGGTATCTCTTGCTCGGCCTTCTCTCAAATGTGCTGGCTCTCCTCAGTCTGCCTCCATGAGTGGCCTGATACTCTGTCTTACCGCTGAGACAAACACATGGAGGAGGTGAAAAGTAGAAACGCTGTTATGACTGAATCTGACTTCAGTTCATTTGTTAAGATTTCAAACTTTGGGAGGTTTAGTGAGAAAGCAGATAAAGTAAAAACAGATACATAAAGTACATAAAGTGGTGTATAAAAAAACACACCTACTAAACACAAACCCAGGATTGGAGTAATTCAGCTGAAGGAATTCACAGGATCTTTACTTATATTTCTATTGAATGATTTGAAATCGCTTACGTTTTTGCTCTTAAAATATTGTCTTATGCACACTCAAATGCTCATCGATTTCATCATCAGGAAATTTCTATCAACCAACCAAAATCTCCAGAAACGTGACAACGCTATGTTTATTATATGGAGTTTCCATTAGACTCTACAGGTGTTCTGGTGTTTACTTCCACCACCTGTAACTGGACTTCTTAATCTTTACTCCAATGTAAAACAGACTTCATAATGTCAATAGGTGCCTTTCAAGTGTGAGACTTAGCATTGACCATCTCTGATAATAGACGGAAGAAAACAAACAATATAAAGGGAATATCTCAGTCGCCATAGGAACAGGTCCATGTAACCATAGATACACTGTAACCATAGATACAAAGGCTCTGATTTATGTGACACACTATTCCCTGTGTGCTGGTATTAGTCCTGGCCACAACTACCTGAGGGAGCCGACTAGCAATATCCTCCTTCAGTGCTGTTTGAGCTGTCAACGATACACTTTATGAGAATGAAGAGCCAAGTGGGAGTCCGTCGCTGAGCTCTACCTGAATCGGAAGCGAGACCCGAGTCGTGTGAAGTCGCTGCGGCTGGCCTTGCCTGTGGTTGGTTGGCGAAGCCGGAAGAAGGCGTGGCTCTCCACGGCGCACTTCCACAGGTGTTTACAGCTCTTGGAGCTGGCCAGCTGGAACATGAACGTGTGCTCCTGCTCCCGACCCTTTACAGTCAGGAAACAAACAGATCGCCTTCACCGCTTTGTGCTTGTGTGTGCTTGTTTGCATGCAGGGTGAGTGTGTGTGTGTGTGTGTGTGTGTGTGTGTATCTGTGCTTGTTTGCATGCAGAGTGAGTATGTGTGTGTGTGTGTGTGTGTGTGGGTCACGATACAAACCTGATCGTCGTCCTCGACCACAACCAACGTGAGTCGACTCTTTTTAAAGTCCAGCCGGGTGATTTTGGGCCTGGAGACACACAGAGACACAAATCAAAGACATTATCATTAAATATTCCATTTATCCACTTCAACAATGACTGTAATGTACCTGGGAAAGTCAGGAGCCAGAAAGAATGTTCTGTTACTATGACAACTAAGCAGCAGGGTCATGCTTTAATGTCATTAGCTGCAACAAATGTTTTCAATAAGGAGATTCTGAGGAATAATGCTCATTTTTATTGTTAAATGTGATCATATGAAAACGCTTGAAAATGGTGAATCAATACTAACATTTAAAATAGAGTCATTTTTAGGGATTGACTAGTTTAGAGATGTGTTCAACGTATTTACCAAAAGAAGAGGCCGATTTTGTTGCGTCCTTCAAAGACTAAAATGCCAGTCGGTGTGAGACCTAGCGCATATTCTCCTCCATCTCGGCCCTGGAGACACAATACACACAACTGTAGTTGTCAAACACAGTGATGTTGTGACACTCGTGATAATAAAACACACTTACGCACCTTGACAAAGTGCATATCAACTCCGTAAAGTTCCAGCCACTTGCACTTGTTGAGAAACGAAATCTCTGCTTCAGACGGACTCTTTCCCCTGAGAATGAAAAAAACATATTGAGTTTTCACAATCAAAGAATATCACCTCGGTTCTGAGTGTCAACTCCATCCAAAAACACAACTATCAATAAGGCCTCTTGCTGCATGACCTCCGCTGGTAATCGGTGTTAACTCGGCGTGAGTCACCTCGCATTCCTGACTCGGTGTTGTGTTTAAGAACGACTGTGAACTCAGTGTGGGTTGAAGCGCAGCATATGTGTATGTAATCTAATCCGAGATGGGAGCAATCAGACCGCGGCTGGGTTAAATACTGCCCAGAATCAATCAAGACCCTCCAGGGATTAATCCCTTAATCCTTCATACAACCCAGTGAGAGCCGGGCTGAGGTGGAGGATGAGAGGACGGAGGGGGAGTGAAATTTGGACGCCTTCATCAGAAGAAAAGCTGGCGACGAAACGCAGCAGCAGCATGACTTTCCAGCTTTGTGCCCCAGTTGTTTCATCCAATGAGGAGATAAACCTGCTGAGGTCACCGAACGCCCCCCAAAAACTTGTGGAGACGTGGCTGACAAAGTCCCATCTTCACAACAAGTCTGACAACCGTCAAACTCACCTCAGGTCCAACCATCTGCCAAAGATGTCCGCCTCCATGGGCTCACTTTGTTTGGGAGTGAAACGAAACTCGGAGACCAGCTCAGGAGAATGCTCCAAGGGATCGCAGTCTCCCATCTCACCTGGATATGGATGCACACAAACACCAAGGTAGGAAAGGTAAGGTGAGGCGTTTATTTATTTATTTAAGTGTATTTGTCAAGGGACAACGTGCAACATCACAGTGATTATTCAGAAAATGATGCGTGCACAAAGACACAAAAACAACAAAGTACTCACAAAACGAATAACACCCTACACAGAAACACACACACACAAAACACAACAGAACAGATATTCTCTACTATGAACATGATAAAAGGCATCCTATACAATTAAACTACACAACAATATTTATGTGGAATACACAATGACTATATATAATACTGACACTATAGAATAGACTGGACAAATGTCCTAGTAAGTAAAGTCAGCCTTAGATTAGATTTTTCTCTACTTGTTACAATATTTATTTATTTAATTATCCAGTAATTGTCACATGTGGCCACAACGGCTGTTCAGCAAACGTTACATCGACTCTCTTGCTGCAAAATCAAGACCAACTTAAAAACACGACAAGCACTTAAATAAATCAAATCAAATCAACGCACCACTGAGAAACAACTGCTTAACCACCCACTGATAAATTAGACAATAAAAAAGAGGAAAATTATAAAATACATATGTGGACTAAATTTTGCAAGCTGATATTCATATCACAGTGAAATGAATGGAGATCAATGGTCTCCCAATACGTCTACTAAAGTCTACTTACTTTGTAAACAATACGCCGCCAGCTCTACAGCGACGTCGTACGGACATTTCAACCTGAGCAGAGAAGCAGAGACACTGGTGATGAGCTGTTTTAGTGAGTGCATTCATAGGGTTCATGTTATGATGTGTTGAAACGACACACAAGCACCTGAATTCCCTACACCGCCTGTGTGTGTGTGTGTGTGTGTGTGTGTGTGTGTGTGTGTGTGTGTGTGTGTGTGTGTGTGTCAAGGAGAAGAGGAGCAACCCTTTTCCTAAAATAAGCAGCCCTCTGCTGTTCCTGATCTTGAGCGTTATAATAGAGCTGGACTCTGGGGATCCGTGGCCCAGATAGAGTTGTGAGGAGAGAGGGGGAGCACGCTGTCTGAGTGTGTGTTTGTGCGTGCAGGGTTGTTTGTGTGTGTAAGAAAGCAGCCTCCATTGTACAGTAGTCGCCCGGACTCTAATGTAGGTGACCTGTGTGCACGCTCCCACAGGTAAGTGTGTTCAACGCTACTTTTGAGAGAGCAGAAGTTTTCACAGATGAAGAGAAATCACCTGAAAGTGACTCACAAGGACTTATTTTATATCACCTCATTGTTTTCTTCTGTTCACAAGACTTTTCAGAAATTGTTTGAGTGATTTCCTTTTAGCAGTTTAACAGTCCAAGCTCATTCATCTTCCACTACGCACCAATAATGAGGTCACCAGCTCTTACAGACACAGAGGGCCTTTTTTGTGGAATTTAAAGTCGCATATTTTTCACCTTTCATCAGCTCAACTTTTAACCCCTTAACATTACAGTTCTTTTGTTCACCCTCAAGCAGCGTTGAGCTTGTCTTGTGCATCATTTTTAGCATTGTTGTAAACTCAAGGTTCTCCTCTAGAGGTAAAAATAAAGTTCTGTCCACTCCATGTTTGTAATGACTAAACCAGGAGCAAACTGCTGTCTGAGGGGAAGAAACTGAATAAATTAATAACAGACATACATGTAATAAATAAAATGGTGGTATATGTGCTGATATACACATGTGTATCGGAGTATTTCTAATCATACTGTAGTTTTTACATGTGGGAGGACAAACAGCGACATAGGAACTTACTTAGCGGTAAGAATATCTTGTCGGAGCTGCAACACGAACAGATATCTGTTGGTGTAAACAGAAAACAACAACACAGAGTCAGAGGCTCACCACAAATCAATTGATTGGATCAGAGGCTTTTCTTCATCTCGGACACATCATTTGTTTTAACAAGTCTCCATCCGTTTGGCCTTGATTTGAATCTGCCCACAGCAGCAAAGTAATTAGCCCCACATCCCCTTCAGACCTCTGCAATGGGCTCCTGAGAAAACCACGTGTGTGTGTGTGTGTGTGTGTGTGTGTGTGTGTGTGTGTGTGTGTGTGTGTGTGTGTGTGTGTTGTGAAATCTTTACCTTGTAAATTCCTCACGCAGGTTATTTGGCTCCGAAGAGTAAAATTTCACTCTGAAGAACAGTCTGTAAGCAGGCCCGTCTAAAAGCCATAAAAAGAGAGGGCAAAGCGTTTAAAAAGACTGGATGTGTGTATGAGTATGAGTGACGTTGTTATTTATTTCCTGTTAAACTTCAACTTCAATCAGCCCTTTTCTTCTTTTCAAGGCTCCTGAACGACAACAGGGCCGGTGAACGAGTAGGACAAGTCATCCCCGTTACAAGCTGGAGAGTAAACAAGAGTATGGCTCCTAATGCACATGCTAATCACCATGTCAACACTGCCACCTGCTCCCCACTTACCTGCTTCCACATGCACACACAGCACACTGCGCGTTTTCCTACACACATGCACACACACACAAACAAACACACTTAGGCCTAATTTAAAAAAACAGTGTGATTTGAACTCACCTCGGATCTGTTTCTTTATAAGCTTGGACATATCCAGCCAGTGCTGCAGAGAAGAGAACAAAAATGTGAAAAAAAATAGTCTAAAAACATTGATGGCGGACCGTGAGAGACCGTGTTTGTCACTCACTGAGACTTGTTCCGTGTCCATGAACTGCAACCCAAAGTAGTCTGTCTCCACCAGATCTATGTGATACATGATCTGGTCAAAAAGGTCCTGGCCTTTGGATTTACTCTACAAAAGAAGAACAAAAGGTCAAATATTTCCAGCTGACCTTCACTGCCTGTTTGCTCTTATCTCCTCTGCTGTCGTAAACTGCTCTTTACAAAACAACATTGACTCTTAAAAGTTGTGTTTGTGTGTGTGGGTCCAAAAGAGAAGGACAATCTGAGGGAAAGGTCCTTATTTGGGCTGACACACACACACACACACACACACACACACACACACACACACACACACACACACAAAGAACACAACTCCCTGCACTTTAGACCAACTGGCAACACTTTGTCCCACACTTCATCTCAACGATTCATGAGCAGATGTGTTTTATGGCCCAGCATGAAGACCTCACCCCGGCCTGACCCATATAACACACACCGGTTATGTGTGTGTGTGTTACTGTGTAGAAAGATGACAGCCTTGTGTTTCCTGATAACCCGTCTAAACGTCCTGGTAACAGTATGAATGTGTGAGGAAATCAGTGGTATTAAGGGATTGGGGACGGAGTGGAGGGGAGGGGGGGGGGGGGTCACGCTCTTGCTCATTCTGCAGCATGTCGTTTTAGAGCGGCTGATTGAAATCATAGCTTCCGTCACATGAGTGCACATGCACCGGCAACAATGTCGCACACACACACTGGAGTGAATATTCCACTGTTCCTGTTCCACCTTGTGTTTTGGCGACATTCAGCCTGAAGTGACAGGCTAATAAGCTTTAATGGGAGAGTTTCGGCTCTACACCTGACATGAACAAACTTGTTCCCACACACCTTTCACTAAGCTCTCAGCTTGACGAGCCCTGTGTCATTCTGCTGTTGGAGCCGTGGCTTTGTGTTGTTGCTGAAAGCTCCCCGTTGGACTGCAAGAGGGAAGACTCTTTACTCTGATAACCCATTATACGCCGTCCAGGCACCGCGGAGGTGACGCATGCATGCAGCACCTTCAATGACACACGCAACCTTCAAAATGAACACGTCTTACGAGAAAGTCGCTTGCGCATGTATGCCCACACGCTCGCTCATCATCCCACCTACCCCTCATACACTCGTAGCACTCGTCTGTGACACACAGTCCCCACGGTTATTAATCAGATCAGGGAGTCTGGGAATAGAGGGAGATGGAGAACAGGTGGAAAAAAGGATAAGAAGAAGTAGAAGGATGAGGAGGAGGTGGAAGAGGCAGAGTGTGAAAGGAGAAAGGCGATGAGCAAGGGAGCAGGCCACAGAGGGAGTGGAACAGAAGATTAAGAGGGAAGATGGCACACGGAGGGGAGGGGGGGGGGGGGCATAGATTGCTTGAGGAAGATCAGATACAAGCAAATAGACCGAGAGAAAGAAGAAGATGCTGTAGAAGGGCAAACAGGAGAGGGCAGCTTCAGGTCTGTCTTGGTTAGATTTCCCAGCAGTCAGAAATGGGGAAGTAATGTGACGAATTGGCTGATCAAAACACCATCTGGAGCCGTACAGGAAGAGGCATACACACTAATAGGCTGATATATGGGTCACTACGATACTACAGTCACTATGATTCTGCAGGCTGCCAAACTTATTTGACTATCTGTGCCAAACTTCAGAATAGACACATTGTAAGAACACACTGCTCGTTGTGGGTTATGTGGCTTACATTATTGGTTATTCTGTAACTGTTTAGCCTCCAAAATGTCCAAAACCTGGTAAAACACCAAACAACCCAGAACAACGCCACACATGTCTCAGATCCAGTGATGAGGTCTTTGCGTTTTCTGTTTAAAGTGATATAAAACACAGAAAAGTAGTGAATCCTCACATTTGAGAAACACGAACAGAGAGTTTTGGGGAGATTTTTTCAAAATTGCTGCTGATTAAAAACTGATCATCAAATCGATTGATTAGTTTGATGCTTGATTTGATAGCAGGCGTACTAGATGAATGGGAAAATAAAAAGCAGTAGAACTACATCCCCACGGCTACATAACTCAGTTCAACTTTACTATAACATTAAGTTGTAATTATTCAGATCAACCGGATTGCAGTCATATTTAAAATGTTTTAAAAGTTGGAGGTAAATTGAAAACAACCCTGACTGCGGGCTGTAACCTCTGACCTTTACAAGGGGCCACCAAGAACAACCACAAGGTCCCCAATGGGGGTCCAAGGGCCGCACTTTGACGCACGCTCTCCTAGGCTAAAAGCCACTATCCTGTTCACACTCTCCGCCGGACCGGCTCCAGACTCACGGGCAGATCCACGTTGACGTCCGAGCCGTCCAGCAGCAGGACGCGGCAGGTGATGGTGGTCCTCGCCGTCCCGGCCGCCGGGATGTGGACCGAGGCTCCCCCGCTGACGACGGCGGGCGCGTGTACGACCTGCTGCTGATGGGCCAGGAGCAGGGGATTCCCCGTCACCCCTCCTCCTCCTCCCCCTCCTCCTCCCCCTTTACCGTCCCGCTCGTCCCTCTCTCTCGTCTGGAAGCGGCTCCGGGAGCGGCGGCTGAACGTCCGGCGCAGAAAGCCCATCATCTTCCTGATCCACAAGGTGAGGAGGTCCGCGTTGTGTCCGTGAAAACTGGTCCACACCACACTCGGTGACGCCGGGGTCCCGCCTGTGCTGCTGCCGCCGCCTCCTCCTCGTCCTCCCCGGGGCGAGGAGTCACTTAGCAGGCGCGGAGGAGACTTCAGGGCTGCCGATCGGTCCTCAGGCAGGATGTCGGCGGCAGCGGAGCGACTCCGGCCGCATACTAATGAAACTGACACGGATCGAGCACCGAGGCGCCAACCAGTTGATTTCCAACCATTCGGTCCGGTGTGAACGACAGGACTCTCTCGCGGAAATACAAGCCGCCCTCCTCCTCCCTCCCCCTGCCCTCTCCCGTGCACCTGCTTCGCTCGCTGTTGCGCACCGACTCTAAAATCCCGGAGAAATCCCGTCCGACGCTCCGCAGAGGGAGCCACGCGGGGCCGGGAGGGGGGGCAGGAAAGTCCGATCACCTCCGGACCGGACACCGCTGGTTGCTGTCGCTTATCCCACCGGCGAGTCGGAAGCAGTCCACCTCACAGGTAAAAGTCAACCAGCGAAACTGGACAAACAGTGCGATCTGCGCCTGCGTACAAACACAGCGCAGAACAAACTTCTGATTCTCCCGACTGGCCAAACCCGTCAGTGCCGGCGAACCAGCGCCACCTGTCTGTCACGGGGCCTCCCGGCTCGGAACGGAACAGTGGTTCCCAAGGTGGGGTCCACGGTGCCTCCAGGGTCGTTAAAGGAGGTCCAGGAGGTCGCCACCATAATGATGAGGATTCACGGCCCTCTATTTATAACCAATACACATGACTGAAGAAGTACAATACAAAAACACATTTTAAAACTCCAGAACATGTCTAAAGTTAACTGTAGATTGCGAATTTGACCTGAGTGTCCTCAGACCTGGTCCTCCTGTAGAAACACAAACCCCCAGATGTGCATCTCTTGGACACAACTTCTTACAGATGCAGGTTTTTGTTTCAGTCAGTTCAGTTCTGGACGTGATTCACATAATTTGGGGTGAAATGAGGAGATTCTGCATCACTCTCTAACATATTTTAATGGTTATCTTGTACATCATAAACCTGCGGGGACAGGAGATGCTACACAGCCATATTTCATCTTATGTCTCTTTTCAAACAACAACCAGCCAGACACAGTTTGAGCTTATTTGTGATGCTGAGATAGTTTCACCGACACGATGCCAGCTTTAGAGGCAGCCGGCTGAAAGTTAAATGAGCACACTACTCTTCACTTCAGTGAGCAGCTTCGTTCTGCAAAGAAGTTGTGAAAAAAGGCGTGTACAAGACACCACTGAGAGTCTGGACATAAAGTCATCCTAAAGATGTAATTTATAACCACCACTATCAGAGGAAATAACCAAGCGGACACATGAGTATAAATCAGGGTTTATTTAGTGTCTTAATAATTTAAGAGTGTTTAACAGTAGGTGCTCCTGTGGTGGACAGCGTGCAGTGCTTCACCCCCATGACCCTACAGTATCTGCCGTAGTGATCTGAAGTCTGCCTTGCTCTTCGTGTTTGGACACAGAGATAAACTACAGATTATAATGATCCAGGTCTGTCTCTGCTGCAACCGTTCGATCCATCGACTGGGAGGCGTCGGTCTAAGGCACACATATAGCTTAATAAGTAGAGGCAACATTCCTGAGTGGCCTCTTGGACAGAAACTCACATCAGTCTTATATGAGCCTCTATAGAGACTTTAGCCTCTACATCAGCAAACACTAAGGCCGACTAGGTGTAAGAGTCATAGTCTCACACTGAATCTAGGCTACACAGACAGCTGTGCTCTTTAGCTGGCTCTACTCTCAATAGTACCAGTCCCGCGGACGGTGAAGGAGGTTAATCTGTTATAGCACTGTGGCAGTGTCGCCTGCTATTGGATGAGGCTGAAACGGTAAGTGTGTCTGTTCTGGTCCTGATGCTGATGTGGGCTACGGCGCTGTAGATCCCTCGTGTTCCTCTTTGTAGACTCGCACAATGGCGTTACACACAAACTGGAACTGACACTGAAACACACAACATAGCAAGTGTTACTAGCTGTTACACAACTCTTTTAGAGGGGGAGGGTGATTTACATTGTCATTAAATCCCATGAAAAGAACAAATCAACCATGTACTGATCCTACTAATGAGTGTTTTGTGAAACCAAGACCCTGATTTAGCTCATTCTTATCCTGTGCTAACATGCTCACACTAACAGAGCTAAGATGCTAATATTTAGCAGGTGTAACGTTAACAATGCTCAACCTCCAAGTTTGGCTTGTTAGCATTTGCTGATTAGATCCAAACACGGAGCAACACGGAGGTTGATGAGAATGTCATTATCTTTGCAGATATTTGGTCATAAATCAAAGTATTGGACAAATTAATAATTTGACCTGATGATGATGATGATATAAAAGTCAGCAGATCACCAAAGTAATAACCGTTGATCCCGAGGAGGACATCAAATGCGTGTGCCAGATTTCACCAAAATCCATGCAAGAGCTTTTGAGACATTTTCACTCCAAGCGATGAATGTGAAACTCATGGTAGCGCTCGAGGAAATGTCAGAGGTTCACCAAAGTCAATGGGATTAGTTGTCTTGAATCTACGAATGTCTGTACAAAATGTCACGAGCAAATCACTGAGTAGTTGCTGAGATATTCCAGCCTGAACCAAAGTGGTGGACCGACCGACCGATCCGACCGACATTGCCGTCTCCACAGCCATGCTGCTGGAATGCTAAAAATAAAACTCCATCTGCTGAGGAAGCCTGTGTGATACGATTGAAAGCTCCTGAGCAGCCACTGAGTGGACCTCCTGGTGGGCTTGATTTGTCAACTGTGTATTTTTGATCCATTTTTAGTGTTTTACATCTTCAGCAGGAACCAAGAGGCTCGTGGCAGAGTGCACAACACAGGGCGAGCAAGCTGGCAACTATTAAGAGACTAACACATCGTTTGTTTTGAGCTTCTCATGGGAATTCAACATTCAACATATGGCTCCTGAAGGTCTGTCCTCTGACTGAATGTTTTCCATGCAGGGACACAAACATATGAAGGAAACCTGAGGAAGTGTTCCATCAGCACAAAACAAATCAGAGAGAAGAAGCCTCAGGGACTGGAGCGCCTTTCAAAATAAGGGTTATTGTGGTGGTAGCAGTGGTGTAGAAGCAGGCTTGTGACTGGAGGGCTGCCATATTCCCATCACTACCTGCTGTCAAAGCAATGAGTAACACTGGATGACAAATATCGTTGAGTTGCCAGAGAGCATGGCTTCCAACCTCAGCTTGCTCCAGCTCATCAGCCGTCAGTAGAAAACTGTAAACCATATTTCTGTTAATTAATGGACCCCACAGATGTCAGAAACATTGGCCAATTGCCTAAATTCCTGGCACATTAAAGTGAAGCTTCCTCTCCCTTATAAGGAGTCCTGAAGTTCCTTACATGGTATTTCTATAGAAGCTCTAAGCATTCAAACGTTGTTTCAAACGTCCATGCATTTGAACGGCCTGTATTGAGTAAGAGAAAAGTATGTGGCTAACGTGGTAGACAAAAGAAAATGTAATTTTGAAAATATAAAAGGATAATATATACCTCTGGAACTGGGACTAGCTCCAGAGGTTTCACCCCAAACCTTCACCATGACCTTTTTATGAATTGGAATTATATCGAGCCTTTTACCTGATATTCCTAAAAACAGTGCAAGTTTAATGAGTTTTAGACCACATCTAGTAGACGAATCAGCTGGACCTCATGATAATTAAAAGCTTGGAATTCACTACGGGATATTTAGAAAATACAGACACTGAATATTGAGGGCAGCTTGACATCCTCTATAGTGATGGCTATCATAATAAAGAATGGAATAAAGGAGAAAACAATCACTGTGATAAACCCTTGTTCGGCCTCTCTGTACCGTGGTCTGAATCATCATGGCTCGCTGATCTCTCAATGTTTTGACAATGTCGAGCGGGAACACTGGCCGACCCTCATCCAACAGAGTTAACGCCGTTTCCATGGTGATTAGAACACCTGTCCGTCCAATCCCGGCACTGAAATTCAAATCAAACAGCATTAAGTGTATAGTAAAAGCCGTTACATGCCATATGTATATCTGTGTGTATGTGTGTGTGTTTGTTACCTGCAGTGTACCATTAGTGGCTCTTCACCTCTCCTCCTCTCTCTGACCGAGCTGATGAACAGCAGGAAGTCTGAAGGGTCATCGGGGACGCCGTGGTCGGGCCACGCAACATACTGCAGGTGTGTGACTGCACGCTCCTCACCTCGCTAACACAAACACGAAAAAGAGAGGCGGAAAATCAGAGAGAATTAAAAGCATTTCTTAACCTGCATTTAAAATGATTTAAAATGATGAGCAACCTCTGGGGAAGCACGTCACCCACAAGAGACCTACAGGCTTAAACATTCTGACAATGTTTGGCATGTGTGAGAACAAAAAGGGTGTAAAACGGAGCAGGTGAGCAGGACGGACCTGCACGTGAGCAGGAGGTGACACTGAGATTA